>NW_023270268.1:2392005-2450086 GCF_011800145.1 Mirounga leonina
GATAGATAGATAGATAGATAGATAGATAGATAGATAGATAGATAGATGGATAGATAGATAAAATCTTTTTAAAATAAATAATTTTTTAAAAGTGCATTATCTGGAATTATTTGCATAACATTAAATCTAGGAGGATTCACGGAGCTCCTCCACAAAGGAGGGCAGGAGGGCCCAGGTTAACCCTTGCTTACACCCTGGTTGCTTTCTAGTTGATTTCTGGGCCCGCTCTGCATCTTCCTAGAAAGCACCAAGCAGGAGAGATTCAGGCAGGTTCTAATGGCCCTTGGACAAAGAGCCCTTCTCAGAATGTTCCTTGTCCTTGGCTGGACTGGAACAGAAAACCCAGCAGGTAACGGGATAAGCAGGCAGGCGGGAAGCTTCCCGGGGAAGATTAAACACAGTTAATTAAAACCCTGCAGAACGGGAGGCAGGGGATTAGTGGGGAGGGGAAAAGAGGGACCTGCTAGCAGGAGAGGTGATGCCTGCACAGAGATTTCCTTCCCAGAGCAAAAAAGCAAAAAACCAAAAAAGGAGGTAATCAAGATAAAATGTGCTGTGCACCCCAGCATCTATTCCACTTTGACAGATATCCCAGCCACTGTGTAAGCCTGTCCCAAGAGCTGGGCAACCCCAAATGTTTGTTATTGTTATTGTTGTTCCTCAAAAATTAATTTTACTTAAAATATTAAAGTAAAAACTAAGCTTACTGCTATCCTAAAACTCTGGTGAATGAAACAAAGGAAAGAAGGTGGGATTACCAGCACATCGCTCCCTACCCCCACCCTGCAGCAGGCCAGACCTGGGGGATTGCAGGCAGCAGTAAGAATGTCCCACAGGACAGTGAGGCCCTGCCCTCTAGGACTCCCATGCCATACAAGTTCAGTACAACCAAGCTCCAGCACCCAGGGATTGCCTGCTCACTCACAGTGCCTCCAGCTCAAGCCACCACCCCGGTAATCCCACAAAACTTCCCACCCCACCTCCCAATTACAGAAGACCAAGGGCATCACCATCAAAAAGCATTTATTAACCACCTAAATGCCTAGAGTCTGGGTAAAGATTCATAAGGGCCTGGCCCCTGCCCTAGGAGAGGGTCATTTATGACCATTAAGGCCAGAGTAAGGCAGGCTCCCAGAGGCCCATAAAACTCCCAGGGAAGGAAGTGGGGATTAACCACTTCCTCCCACCCCTCAAGAAGGGGTTTCAAGCTCTACCAAATTGCAGAGGGTTCCCGGGAGGGGGTGGGGAGACGTGGGTCAGAAGATCCTACATCTAGCCGGGGCCTCTGCTCTGCTCTGCTCAGAGACAGGACTAACTCTGGGGTTTCTCAAATTGCTTTGATTCCACAGATGAGGGCTTTGTCGTCCTGCTGCCCCAGCAGCTCACTGAGGCACATTCTACCAAGCCGCTCTACCACTCCTCAGCTCGGGTCTGAACTCTGTCCAGGGAAGGGGGGACAGAGCATACAGGAGGATTATGCATGTCTTTGACAAGTACTACACTGGTACAATGGCTTAATTCTCCTACATACTCATCAGCCAGATTTATTGGATCAAACACTGGCCCTATCATGGGCACTTTACAATCACCTCACCTTTCATTCATTTTTACTGAAATTTATTTCAGCATCTCTTAACCAAATCTAAGAAAAGCAGCTTACAAAGAAAGCCAATAACATGTAGAAACAAGCTTGTGTCAAGAAAGGAGATGCATGTCCATGAGACTTCCTGGATTGAGACCATGAGTTTAGCTCAGAGCTTCCTGGCAGTCAAAGCAAAATGAGCAACACTATACACTGACATCATTGTCAAGAACCATCAGTTTGGTAGTTTTCCTGGCAGCGAATCCTGACAGAGTAGTAGAACCTATAAATTCTCCCCTTCTGGGCAGCCCTAAGTAGAGCTAAGAGCACACAAGTATAACCTTGCTCCCTGACCTTCCCTTCTTCCCAAGCTGTGGAAATCCCTGCTGAAATGCTACAGGGACGAATTTTTCTCATGCTGGAGCAAAGCAGATCATATAGGTGGTCAGAACCAAGTGGGAAGCCTCCATGGCGTGTGGAGCAAATTCCCAAAACCTGCACCCTAAAAATCCTCTTCTAGAAAACCCAGGAACTACTCTCCCTACACTGCTGCCCACATCCCTGAAGACAAGATAGTGAAATGGTGGGAGGTCTCGCTGTGAACCCTCATAAACACAATGGTCTATGGGAGGCACTAAGACCTCGGGAAGACCTTCCTCCCTCTCCAGGGCTGGCATTTGGTTTCCAAGGTGAGACTCTGCAGCCATCTCCCCCACCCCATTCTTGGCCAGGACCTACAGGGTTGGGGGGTCAGGGAATCACAGAGGTTCTGTTCCAAGTACTGTGTGTCCCCTGTAACAAACTGCTGTCACCTATGGGGAACCTTGCAACAAGGGTTTGTAGGACCCAGATGCAGAAAGGAAGTGGAGATTCGGGCTGGGAATTTCAGCCCCTCCTGGTAGCTTGAAAAGGAGTGTCAGAAGTAGAACTGCCATATAAAATACAGCACTGTCCACTTAATTTAATTTCAGACAGACAGCAGTATCTAGTGTAAGTATGTCTCAAATATTGCAAGGAACAGACTCATACTAAAAAAAAAAATTGACTATTTATGAATTGGGCATTGGGGGGGGGGGGCTGGGGAGCTAATGCTGGCAATCCTGGTCAGGAGGCTTCCTGGGGAGTCCTGAGGGTCCCAGTTAGGTGAGCTAAACCTTGAATTTTAAGAGAACTCTTCTTTGGCTTAGCACAGGATCTTCTGTGTTTTGTTTTTTAACGGGGGGGGGGGGGGGGGGGGGTCTTTAGTTTGTGATTACGACAAAAACTGATTCATTTAGGAGGTGCACCCCCATCCCCACCCTCATTTGAACCCTGAGAACTCCCTAGGAGCAGAGACACAAGGCTTCAATGGTGCTCGCCACTCAAGCCTAGGCGATCAACATTCCAGGAGGCAGCCATTCCCGCCCTTCAGGAGGAACAAAGAACCCGGGGAGGAATTCCTGCTGCCCAAGCATGGGGGGTGGGGTGGTATCCAAACAAACCTGGGCAGAAAAAAAACCGCCCCCAGCAAGGGGCTCTAGGAAGCCCACTCCTCCAGTGTCCTGCCAGAGAAATGAGAAGGCCCAAGGGAAGAGTCTAGTGCAAGTATTTAAAGTGGACCCTATAAACATGGAATAGGATTTGGGGGCTGAGTCTCTAATCACGATGGAGTAAAGGTCAAGAGAGAAAAATCTCTAAAGGAAACAGGCCAAAACCTCTGAATGTAATTATTAACTTTATCTTCAGGGTCTTCTTTGTATTCGTGCTATGTACCGGCTTTTACTGTAACCAATGCAAACATTTTACTGTCCTTCAAAACCTAGAAGGTGGGTTTTGTTGGCTTGTTTTTAAACTACAGCTCCTGCATCACCATAGATGATTCCGAGCAGATTCCAATCAGGGATCCCCAGCAAAAAGGACCTTTGGAAGTAGAGAGTAGGCGGGGAATAGGAACTGAGGAAAGCAACCTTTTCTCCCTCAGCATGCTGGAGCACCCACTTCTGCAGACAGCACAGTGGACAGGATCTTCGGACAGCTTCAAAGGGAGAGGACACTTGGGCTTTTGGGACAGACTTACAGAACAGCAAGATTCTCTTCTGCTCTGAGGGCAGAGGTGGTTCCAAGGGTGACTGTATTCCCATGAAAGTCGCCTTTCCCCATCCCCAACCAAAGGTTTTAAATGGGGCCCTACAGCTCCCTGGAGCCGGTCTGAATGAACTCCGTAAACACTGGTTGAACATTTGCTTTGCAGATAAAGTTCTAATCAATGGATTCCTCAGCAAAGTGCTTCCAAGTTTTTCAAATGCCCAGCCTGCTCCTCAAAAGGCTCCCAGGTCTTTCTTCCTGAAGCACCCTAAGTGGTCCTCCTCCCCTCTACCTGGGCACCACCCATCGGAAACGACCCCCCCCCAACCCCTTTGGGATAGTGTGCTTTCAAGCCTTGCAACCAGTCCCCACAGCATCCAGCTCTGACTCAGTTTCACTACGTTCTTCAACAGACCCAGTTCCCACTGGGGGCTAGAGACCACTTAAGTGTATGAGCTAGACAGGGAAGAAAAGTAAAGAAACCGACTACGAATCTTGGTAGTGTCAGGCTGTTAGGGACCCCTCCCCCCAAACAACACTCAAATAATCAACTTTCTACACTGAAGACTGAATAGTTCTGCACAAAGGAAACTGCCTAAAACCTCCTGCAAACTTCTCGGGTTTAGGGGTCACATGTCATCCAGCGAAAGGCAGTTCTGAATGATACGTAACAACTGGTCCATGAACTGCCCTCACCACCAAAGTGAAATTTCCCTTGTAAATTTAAATTTTCCAAGAAGCTCAAAACCAATTTTTTTTCCTCAAAGGCAGAGTCTTTGGAAATGGAAGCCAATCTGTCACCTCCAACTGACCTGGCAGGCCTGGAAAATCCAACTCTCTCAGAAGTGTTCATTACCACGGCACCTTGGTGGCTCAGTCGGTTAAGCGTCTGCTGTCTGTTCGGGTCATGATCTTGGGAGCCTGGGCTCCCTGCTCAACAGGGAGTCTGCTTCTCCCTCTCCCTCTGCCTCTTCTTTCGCTCAGCTCTTGTGTTCGCTTCTCTCTCTCCCTCAAATAAATAAATAAAATCTTAAAAATAAAAAAAGTGTTCACTACCAAGGGCCTAGACTCCAAGGACAAGATAGCAGTTAGCTCCCCTATAACACTCCCTCTGGAAGAACACAGAAAGATGCCACTCTCATTAACAGACTTCACCTCATACCCTTTTTGAGCCCTTGAATTAAAAACAACAAAAAAAGGCGTAAAAAATTTTAAAAAGCGTTAATACCTAACCAAAAATAATTTAGTACTTTTACATGTACATTATTCACAACGGTACTTAAAATGCCCGGTAATTCTATTTCCCTTTATAGTGATGTAAGGGTCCCCAGAAGGCAACCTCTGTTCTGGTCCTTTGTGTCCTCAAACACCCTTGAGAGCCAGGCACAAGGCAGATGCTCAAAGCTCCAAGTGTGCTGATTGGATGGAATTCACTTCCACTTTTTCCAAGCAATCCTTGAGGAATCTGCCTCCCAGCAGGCATCCGCTCATTGGAAAACAATGTGGCCAGGCCAACTGCATTGTGGCCCTGGAAGAGCAAAGATTTAAAAGAGAAGAGAGAGAATATGGGCCTTCAGAGGCTAATATGCCTCAGAGGTAAGGATTTTAGCGAGTTTTACAGCTATCTTGCATCAACAATAAACCAAGGCATCAGACTTTGCAACTTTCCATCATTAGAGATTCGTTCACATCCAAAGTCCTATGGCTTACTCTAGCTTCCGTAAATCATCAAGACCCATGACCAAAGTAGCAGGCCAAATTCTCCAGAGATTAGCACTAAAAGCTACCGCAGCATGGGAACTTTCTGGGATGGCAGAAATGTTCTGTCTTGATAGTGGTGTATAAATTTGTCAGAACTCATCAAAATGTGTGCTTAAAATGAATACGTTTGAATGTGCCTAAACTAAACCTCAGTAAAGATGAGTAAATGACCTGTGCATTTTTTTCTCATACATGGATGTGCCAGGTGTATTATTAGATGTAAAAAAAACAAAGCAGAATGTGGAACTGTAAGGACAGTATACAGGTAAGTGACACTTTAAAACAACTTTATCATTTGTGATTATCATAATTAAATGATACAGCCATAAAGATAATGTTGCACAGCCATAAGAAATACGACCAATGATACAATCCGGAAGAGAATTAACAAGTTATATTTTTTTAACCACTCAAGAGGGAGAAGAGGCACATCGAAGAGATCATCGGTATATGGCCACAAAGCACGAACACTCAACCAACACAAACCGTAAGCCAGTTCTAACAGCCTTAATATACCCACTCTTCACCCCCAGCCAACAAGCTACCTTCAGAAAGGTTTCCCACAAATGGGAGGTTCAGGAAAAAAAAAAAAAGGGAAATAAGACTACTTGCTAACAGGACATTAGGCCCATTTGTGTAAATCCCACCTCATATGATACACCAAGAATATATTCTAAAGTGGGATTAGAGACACAAAATGTAGGCAAAGTAGAAGACTATTGCCAACCACACAAAAAATGTAAAATGTGTACCGAGAGAAACTAAATTGAGGCAAACATGGACTTGCAGAAATCCTCTGCAGACAGCTAGTACTCTATTTATCCAAAATGCCAACAAATTGATTTTTTTTAAACCCAGGAGAGATAGGCCGGAACCAAGGCAATTCAGGGAGGAAACACAAATGGCCAATAAACATATGAAAAGATGCTCACCTCAGAGTAATCACGGAAATGCAAAGTAAAACAACAGGACGAGCCATTTCTCTCCCATTGGATTGACAGCAACAAGGACTGGCGGGGCGGGAAGGAAATGTGACTGGTAGGAGGCAGGCTCTCAGGAGCAAATTAACATTTCAAATGCACCTCTCATGTCCTAGCAATTCCTTGGCTGGGGTGGAGGAGGATCTTCCCTCTAGAACCAACAGGGACACAAGGATGTGCACAGTGAAGGCAAAAGCCAAATGCAGACAAAATCCAGCTAAATAAATCCCACACTATGAACACCAAGTTCAGAGCACTAATGACCAGCAAGTCAGTACAGGAAAACGTCCACATGTTCTTATGACTACATTTCTATAGGCTCATGTGTGTGTGAATGGATGTTAAAAGGATTTGGAAGAAAATGCACAGAAACCCCGTAAAACACCTTTAGGAAAGAAGTAGGACTGGGCATATACTTTTTTTTTTTTTTAAGATTTTATTTATTTATATGACAGAGAGACACAGCGAGAGAGGGAACACAAGCAGGGGGAGCGGGAGAGGGAGAAGCAGGCTTCCCACGGAGCGGGGAGCCCGATGCGGGACTCGATCCCAGGACCCTGGGACCATGACCCGAGCCGAAGGCAGACGCGTAACGACTGAGCCACCCAGGTGCCCCTGGGCATATACTTTTAAAAAACTTTATAGATGGGACACCTGGGTGGCTTAGTTAAGTGTCTGCCTTCAGCTCAGGTCATGATCTCAGGGTCCCGGGATCAAGCCCTGCGTTGGGCTCCCTGCTCGGCAGGGAGTCTGCTTCTCCCTCTCCCTCTGCCTCTCATGCTCAGCTCTTGTGTTTGCTTCTCTCACTCTCAAAATATTAAAAAAAAAAATTTTACAGATAATCACAACAGATACATTCATGTATTACTTATAGTTAAATCAGAATTAACTGGTCCAAATTGCCTCCTGGCAATAGAATACAAGGTAGCTTTGAGGAAAATCTCAAATTTTCCATTCATTCAGCAACTACAAGCTGAGGATGGTAAAGGAGGAAGGAATGAAAAGTCAAATAAATACAGTCACAGGTATATACACATTCAGAAAAATTACAACCCCAAATGACAAGGGCTGTGAGATTAAAAAAAAAAAATCAATGTTGTTAAAAGAATACAATTTTTTAAAGATTTTCCTTACTTACTTGACAGAGAGAGTGCGAGTAGAGTAGAGGGGAAAGGGAGAGGCAGAAAAAGAATCCTCAAGCAGACTCCCCACTGAGCACAGAGCCAGATGCAGGGATGACACAGGGCTCGACCCCACAACCCTGAGCCAACTAAGTCACTGAGGCACCGCAAAAGAACATAAATTTTTTTTTTAAGATTTTATTTTTTATTTATTTGACAGAGAGCAATAGAAAACAAGCAGGGGACGCGGCAGAGGGAGAAGCAGACTCCCCACTGAGCAGGGAGCCCGATGTGGGGCCCGATCCCAGGGCTCCTCCCAGGACTCCAGGATCATGACCTGAGCTGAAGGCAGACACTTAACCAAGTGAGCCACCCAGGCGCCCCAGAACATAAATTTCTAAAAATATTGTTACTTCCCCTCCACCCCCCACCCATCAAGTGTTTGCCAATGTTCCATAGTTTTTATTATGCACTCATTCACTTGGGTTCCTCTTTGTTCACTGTGGGTAAACCTCTCTGCCTCTGGCACTAAGAGCTGGGGAGGACCCTCACACAGGGACAACCCTTACAAGTGCTGCCTGCAAGTCAAGGAACTAAAATGAGAAGGGCCTGGCAGGCAGGACAGAGACCTCCAGGTTAGCTTTGTTGACTTTTGTCTTCTTATCTGCTGAACCCACGGAGAATGTTTTACCTTGAACATTCTGGGGTCCCCATGCAACACCCCTCTCCATCAAGTCACATGAGAAAACTGTTAAAAAGCCAACAATGGGGACCCGAGAGCCTGAAACCCGATTTCCTCCCCTAAACCAGAGCCGGACATCCCCTTTCCCCTCACCTTCATAATTTGATCTTGCACATGGTTTCTTAATTTTATTCCATTTGTTGCTTTTCATACCTTTTTGATTGGAGGAGAACTGGTTTTGCACACCTGACAAACATACAAAACCCTTGAAAATAAGTTCTATGGGGCTAGAACAAAATAGGCACTGACGAACTGGGCAGGCTGTCACTAAATTCAGATTTTGTGCTCAGTTTTGCAGTAGACCTTACACAATCAAAGGGAGGAAAAAATCAGAATATGAATGCTAAAAACACCAAATATGAACACCAATCTTCCCTGAGAGGGAATTTTGTTTTCAATCTTCAAACCTAAAGCGTAACTTTCAGTCTGACATGCCCAAATATTTATAGTGCCTTTCTTTGCATATATTTGTATGTTACTAACATACAACATAATATATAATTAACAATATTAACACACAATTTAGTTAGCAAATAACAGTAAAGCAAAGACGCTGCAGATGAAGACAGGTAGTAACTTCAGTTCTTAACATATAAAGGCACATCTATTGCACTATGCACCTAAGAATGAATACAATTACAAAATTAATAGCTATTGTGGCAAGTCCCAAATGTTGTCTACAATTAACCACTATCTCTTTTGCTAGTAGAGATTTTGCTACCCCTTCATAATTGGTTTCCAGTTATCAACAAGAATAAATCCTAACATACCCCTTCTCCCCTACTAACCTTCAGTTGCATTAAAAGGGGAGATTCTTAAACCTTAATTCATCCATACTATGTGGGGATTTTTTTTTTTTTTTTTAAGATTTTATTTATTGGGGCGCCTGGATGGCTCAGTCGTTAAGCGTCTGCCTTCGGCTCAGGTCATGATCCCAGGATCCGGGGAGCCCGCTTCTCCCTCTCCCACTCCCCCTGCTTGTGTTCCTGCTCTTGCTAACTCTCTGTCAAATAAATAAATCTTAAAAAAAAAAAAAGATTTTATTTATTTGACAGACAGCGAGAGAGGGAACACAAGCAGGGGGGGTGGGAGAGGGAGAAGCAGGCTTCCCACTGAGTAGGAGCCTGATGCGGTGCTCCATCCTAGGACCCTGGGATCATGACCCGAGCCCAAGGAAGACGCTTAACTGACTGAGCCATCCAGGGGTCCCCTATGTGAGGATTCCTTCCAAGATTCCCTCCAATCTCCAGATACTGGAGTTGGCCCATAGCTGACTAGAGCTATGATTTTTATTTTTTATTTGCTCCAATGTGGCTTTAAAAAAAAATCCAAGTACATTGGTAAAATAAATTTTCCCTTTAGAATATTCCTCTAAATCCCTGAAAGCTCTGATAAAGCTAACAAAAAAACAAAGGAAATAAAAACCATGGGGAAATGGTGAAGCGGAGAGTGGGAGGTACGGACTTCCAGTTATGGAATAAGTAAGTCATGGGGATAAAAAGTACAGCACAGGCAGGTGCCTGGGTGCCTCAGTCGTTAAGCGTCTGCCTTCAGCTCAGGTCATGATCCCAGGGTCCTGGGATCGAGCCCCATATCGGGCTCCCTGCTCCACGGGAAGCCTGCTTCTCCCTCTCCCACTACCCCCCTGCTTGTGTCCCCTCTCTCGCTGTGTCTCTGTCAAATAAATAAACAAAATCTTTAAAAAAAAAAAGTACAGCATAGCGAATACAGTCAATGGTATTGTAATACTGTTGCATGATGACAGATGGTAGCTACTTTTTCGGTGAGCAAAGCATAACATATAGTTGTCCAATCACTATGCTATACACCTGAAACTAATGTAACACCGTGTGTCAACTGTACTTCAATTAAAAGGGGGGGAGGGAAAAAAAGGGTGAGGGGATTCTGAATGATTATTAAAAATAAAGAGCAGAACTGGCAGGTAGCCAGCCGGTGATTCAACTGGCCTGGAATCAGTTCCTTCACTTTACACTTCCAAATTTCTTCACTTACATTTATGTACAAGGCACTCTCCCATTTTTTTATCAGAAAATACTTCCTTTGATTCTCAAAGAAGTCAGCCCAGGCAGTCTAGCGCAAGTGTCACATCTCTGATGAGTGATGGGGAAACTGAGGCTCAAAGGCAGGCACAGAAGGTCAACCACAAACCTGCTGGATCAGAAGGGACACTCCCGCACCGCACCGCACAAGACTGGACCACATGGACCACCAACACTCAGGGCAGCACTGCACATATTCCAGGCAGGAAATCTTCACAACCACCAAAAACAGGAAATACAAGTGCCCCTCAGCCAGTGACTGTCTACAGTGTGGGACCCTGTACGGTGGAAAAGTACGCAGCAATAAAAAGGGAGGAACTGTGGACACCCGCAGCAATGTGGATGGACTGCATTATGCCAAGTGGAAAAAACCTGACTTGAAAATCTTCAACTCTGCGTCATTTCATGTTCTGACATTCTAGAAGAGACAAAACGACAGGCCTGAAGAACAGATCAGTGTTGCCTGAGGCTGGATGGGGCATTTTGAAAGTGATGAAACCTTTCTGTATTTTGACTGTGGTAGTTTTCACACACTGTATAACCTCATCAAAATGGGCAGAACTGTACACCAAAAAAGGTGAATTTTACAATATGTCGATTATACCTCAGTAAACAAAAACAAATACGGAAAAACCAAAATAGGAAATCACCAGACTAGGAGAAATGAGGCCTTCCTTCACCCTGAGGTTCTGCAGCACAAACTGCAGACAAAGGGTGCGTTTGGCGGCGGAGGAGGTGGGGTGGGGTCTGGACATCTTCAAGGCTGAGGAGAGGGAGGGGAAGCATGAAAGGGGGAGCTCCGCCCTGCAGTTTGTACTGAGCCTCCTCTCACTCAAGATTATAACCATCACGGGCTGGACAGTCTCGTTCACAGTAGGGAGAGAGCCGGAGGCAGCCATCCACAGATGCCCCCACCATGTACCAGGAGCTACCCCACTTAGGGGTCAGAACCAAATCAAGGCCCTTGGGGAAGGCAAGGAATCCCTCAATCCCAAACTGTCTGTGTAAGTTCCATGAGGGAAAGGATTGGGGCTATTCTGCTGTTTCCCCAGGGCCTCCTATTTTTACCAAATCACTTTTCATAGAAATTTTCTGCACTCATTTCATTTTTCCTTAAACTGTGTGATTATACCAAGCACAACGGACATGAACAGATTTGGGAACAAAAACAGCAGTCTCTCCTGGTTAGCACACAACCCAACTGGCGAGAGCTGGATGCCGAGAGTGCAACAGTCAGCAGCCAGCTTGGTGTAGAGAACATTCACCGCAACGACAGAAGAGCAAAGCTAACTTTTCTTTGGACACATTCTGGTTCTTGAGTCTGAAGTCCTCCCCATATTTTCATGAAGTTTCAAATGGAATCAAGTCAGGTGGAGCCTGCCATAAGCAAGCCCAACTGGGATGTCGTCTTTCCAGCTATGCTGCTTGCAGAGTCCCTGTCTGTCAGCCTCAAACCCAAACTCCTGGTGTCCCCTCCTTTGTGAATTTTTTTGGGGGGGAAGGAGGAGGCAGGGACTGAGCAAACCACATCTCTGCTTTGCCAGGTGAGTCCCTGGTTAGACTGACAGAGGGAGAAAAGATGGGCTCAATCTTTTGAGCTTCTGGGTAAACAGCATCCACAGACTTCACCCCAGCGACACTGAAGTACTCCAGTGGCAGCACCTCATGCAGTTTGCAGTTTTCTAACATTAGGTGAACAAGCTTCATCACCCCAACCCTTAAGAACCCTTCCACAGGAAACGACTATTAAAACTCTCTTCCATTTTTCTGCTCCACACTTGTCCCCATCTTCTTGTGGCTGCATTTTTGGGACAAGCCTATAGATGATCCTAAGAGAGAAAGCTCTCCCTCTGACCTTGATCCCAAAGAAAGGCAGAAGGCCCAGACCCAAATTTGTGGATGTGGTCTAAACACACCCTAATGAGGACTGCCAGCTAGTCACAAGTCTCATTTTAAAAACACCTGTGCTGAGGGGCACCTGGGTGGCTCAGTCGTTAAGCGTCTGCCTTCGGCTCAGGTCGTGATCCCAGGGTGCTGGGATCGAGCCCCACATCGGGCTCCCTGCTCCTCGGGACGCCTGCTTCTCCCTCTCCCACTCCCCCTGCTTGTGTTCCCTCTCTCGCTGTGTCTCTGTCAAATAAATAAATAAAATCTTTAGGGAAAAAAAAAAACACAAAAACACCTGTGCTGAAATAGTCCTCAGAACCATATTTAGCAGCAAAATCTAAGTGTGCAGATTTTTTTTTTTAAGGTTTTATTTTAGGGGCACCTGGCTTAGTTGGAGGAGCATGCGATTTCTTGATCTCAGGGTCATGAGTTTGAGCCCCACGTTGGTTGTAGGAATTACTTAAAATAAAAATTTTTTAAAATAAATTTAAAGTTAATCTCTACACCCAGTGTAGGGCTCAAACTCATGACCCTGAGATCAAGAAGTAGCATGCTCCTCTGACTGAGCCAGGCAGGTGTCCCTAAGTGTACAGATTGTTTTAACACAATAGCATTTTCATAATTAGCCCGATTAGTCAAAGAGTATGAAAGAAGTTCCCCAAACCCACTGACATTTCAAGAAAAACTTTAACTGCAAATGGTTAAAGGCTAAACTTTTCCAAAAGTAACAACCAAAGGATACAGTGGCTGACACATATTTAGGAAGGCACAGGAGCTTCTGTCCTATTCCCACGGGTTCCTCACCAGCTCAGGATCCAGAGCTCATTCAGGGGCCCTCAAAATTCACAAGGTGTCAGAGCCACAGAGAATGCCCTCAGTCTTCACAACTGACCTTGACCCACTTCATTCTCTTTTGTGTACACTGCTCTGCTTCATTCAAATTCCATTAATGTTGACAGAATGTGCTATTCTGCAGAAGCCTGTCTGGATAAATCACAATCGAGAATTATCCCCCCTTTTTCATGACGAAGCCCAATATCTATAACTTCATTTGCTAATGTATTACTGAGAGCAATAACTTTATCACTAAAGATCACCACTTCCTTAGGGCATCTGTGTGGAAAAAAATGTTTTTTAACAAATTACAGCTGGCTGCCAATTTTTTGTGCCTTTTGGTCATTAAACTGGGATCATTTATACAGATTCATTTAAAAAAAAGAACTCACAAAAACCAAACATCTATCACCTGATGAAGAACAAAATAAAATGTAATGTGTTCCATACAAAAAAAAAAAAAAGAAGAAGAAGAACTCACTTGGTGGGATCTGATGCTCAGGTAAGGAACTGACTGAGATTAGTAGAAACGCCACATTAAGGAGGACAAAAAATAATGGCTTGAAGGCTTCAGATTAAATATGGATCTCCTAAAATCTCAGCTGGGTTTCAATGGGAAATGAAACCCAGGAATTGGGATCTTCCAGCATTTCACTGCATCCTACCTTCAGGGAAGCTGGAGATGGCATCTGAAGGAAAGAATTACACTGGAACAAGGTTTAAGTCAAATAGTTTCAGATGTAAATAGCCAGCATTCAACCCCCCATCCCTCCCCAATTTTTCTGGAGTCTTGTCAGTCAAAATAGTCAATCTGGTTTCAGTCAACTCGGTTTGTGGGTATAGACAAAACCTCAAAGGGAGAGGAAAGATGGATCAAGCTTCCTCTTGCAAGTCACAATGCTTGAAAGGTCAAGAGAAAGGGGAAAAGAGTGGGCTGCAATGGGTGGCCATCTTGCTCCCTTTAGGCAACTGTAATTCTTTATCAATATCTTTCTCTTGCTCTCTTGCAAAATAACAGAGATGGCAAAAACAGCCTTATTGGGCCAAGCCTCTCTTTGTTAGTGTTTGGGGGGAGGGAACACTACTTTGAAACTGCCTGCATGGTAGGATACTTCTCAACCTTTTGCTTAAGTGTCACAAAGAATGACACCAAAATGGTCCTTTATTCACTAAGAATGAATGCATCTAAAATAAACCCTCCCCTGTGTGAGGAACTGAGATGGAGAAATGGCAAGACTAAGCAAACCATGTGACTTTTAAGTTAGCACCAAGAGAAAATAAGATTGGGGAGAGGAAGCCTAAATTTTAGAGATAGCTTCTCTTTAATCAGGAAAACTTATAAACCCTTTTTTCTCCTGGTAAACTATATCAACCAACAAAAGCATTAACTGTTTTACCTCATTTATAGCTTCCCCCCAAAGCTAACTCCCTTTCCATATATGTACAATGTTTGTAAAATGACAACATAAAAAGCTAAACAAGCTATGCTCACAATTTTATATGTGAGAAAAAAGTTGTTTCCATTTTAAGTAATGCTTTGGGAAACTATACATTTTAACGTTGGTATTCATGTCCTGCAATCTGAAAGGACTCTAAAAATAGCATTTATAAGTAACTAAAATGGGAGGGAGTATTGGGGTGTACAAAGGAAATTTTATTCTTATCTTCAAACACTTTCCGGATTTCTTTACTCCATGTCCTAGTATTTAACTTGAAAACATCTGAATCATAAAGAATGTATAGTAGTATCAATTGAAGAACTGCAGTCTGGGAGAAAGAAAGTTTTCTTCCTAAAATATCTTCACTGTTTCCAAAGAAATATATTTCTGAGCATTGGAAATAAAAATTTTACAGACCAAAACAAAAGCAAGTCTATGCAACCCTAAAACTAGTCTAGTTTACTTTTTAGGAAGCAAAAGCAGTCACAAAAGGTTCCCCAGACTGCTGATACCACACCACCTCAAATATTACTAGCACCTTTTAGATGAGCTTATGCCTGTGGGGTAACCTTATGAGCACAGGCTTGCCGAACTAGCCATGACCCACTTTCCCGGGATCCATGTTGATAAAATCCATCCCTATGCACTTTAATGGAAGGCTGGGCACATTCCTCAGCTCAAATTTTAAAAGCCCACAGATTACATTCAAGGCTAAGGAATTAAGGTATCAATAATGAACATTTCTCTCCCATAGATCTTCACCAAGCATTTCTTAATTCAAGAGACTTCAACCTATAGGCATCTACCTGCTGAAATGGATTCAAAGCATCAAGCCTCAATTATTTCCAAGGTATGTATGGAAAGTTTGGTTTTCTGGCAAACAGACATGTATGTGTTAAGCAGACATATATCCACCAAATCATTAAGAGCAGGTAGAAAGATGGGGTGCAGAAATACTAGAACACACATTTCTATTCATTTTTTTCCTCTTGTCCTTACAAAATGTCCTTTGGTATACATTTTGTAATTTACACGGCACATACACATAGTTTTAAAACATGCTTACACTGGGGATGCATGCCTGAAAAAACTTAGACTCTAGGAATGTAGAATATATTGGTTACCAGTACTGGTGATGTCCCCGTTCACCATGACTTATTCAAAATAAGATACAAGACAAGAATTCATTCCACAAGCATTACTGTAAGGCAGCAAACAGCCTTCCTCAAAGTGGTTTTGAGTGGTTTCCTGGGAAAAGACAGTCCCCAAGCCTAGGATGGATGGGTCAATATTCAGGATATTGGGTTGTAATTCTAGAACTTACATTTCTAGGAAGCTGCTTTTATTTCCTTTCCTTTTCTTTCTTTCTTTTTTTAAGCTCAAAGCAGGGACTAAATATAAATTATAACAGCACCTGTACCCCATTTTCCACCCTGGAGAATCAGGAAAATCCGCTCCCGCCGGCCCTAACTGGGAACACTATTGCCATCGTCGGTGGGCTGAACTACAATGTTTCCCTCGGCTCAAGATGGCAACTGTGTCACCCCCACCGCCCCACATCGCTAGTGACAGGGCCTTTCCTGGGGACAGAACACGCTCAGACCCCACTTTACGTCCTGCCATTTACAGAATGCTGATGCCCAGCCCTTCGACACGCAACACACACACCCTGGCCGCCCCCAAGCCGAGATACGTGTTTCCAGGGTCGCCGCCAAGGCAGCAAAGGGCTCACATCCTATACATCAGTAACACAATAAATAAAGGCACTCCTCAAGCAGCCGGCGCAGCACGCTCAAGACGCACTTAACTCCTTAACTCTTCGCCCAAAATGCGTGCACCCCCTTTTCTCGAGGACGCTTTCTCGGGTGCCCGCGGAGAGAGGAGCGACCCCCGTCCCCCCGCGCCCCCACAACGGAGGCGGCCCGAGGCTGCCCTGTCGCCGCGGAGGCCCACAGCGGCGCCGCCGCCGCCGCCTCCCGGGCCCCCGCCTGTGTTGACGGCCGCGAGGCCAGCGGCCCCGGGCCCGCGGGCCCGCACTTCCCGGCCTGCCTGCCCCTCCGGCCTGGCGCCGCAGGCCTTTCAACTGACCGCGGAGGCACAAAACTAGCGAAAAACCCAACCTACGTTTTTTAAATGAGCCACAATTCCTTTATCATTTTGTAGGAAAACCCAATTCCCTTGAGGTTTTGCAGCTGCATTTTAAAACCAAGTTCTCAAAATACCACCTTGTCAATCCTGAGGAGCCATTTGCAGAGGGATTCTTAAGGAAAGCGGTGGGGAAAGAGACCCTGCTGGCTGCCTCAGCATCCCGGGGTGTCCAACTGTGGGAGGCACCCTCCCTAAAATTAAAAGGGGGAAAACCCAGGGCCCCAGCCTCCTTCCCAAGGTCAGGTGGCATCACTGTAAGGCAGGGGAACCCTGAATTATTTAATGGAGCCTGTTGACACAGAAGGCAACTCAGTAAAGAACATTATCAAAATCGAGGTAGATTACAAATACAGAAAAATACATGGGTTTAGAGATTCCATCCATCACATCAAATATTAAGACAGTCACCTTCCAAAGTGCTTTCATGCTCCTTTCCCAGTCAGAGGAATGGTTTTTTAAAAGAACAGTATTCCCAAACAATTACCGATCATTTTCTTAGAAGGGAAGAAATAATTTGTGAGTGGGACCCCTATTTGAACCTGGTGCTTTCTCTAACACTTGGGTCCTTTATTCCCCAGCATTGGTTTGTCACGTTTAAACTCAAATCTAGCATTCTAAATGCAGAGATGATTAAAGGTATAAAAATTAATTTCCAAGTTTTCTTCTTTAAATGAGTAACTGAGGGGAAGCAGAATTCTGCTCGAAACAGAAAATTTCAGGGGCACCTGGGTGGCTCAGTCGTTAAGGGTCTGCCTTGGGCTCAGGTCATGATCCCAGAGTCCTGGGATCGAGCCCCGCATTGGGCTCCCTGCTCCCCGGGAAATCTGCTTCTCCCTCTCCCGCCTCCCCTGCTTGTGTTCCCTCTCTCGCTGTCTCTCTCTCTCTGTGTCAATATAAATAAATAAAATCTTTAAAAAATTCTAAAGAATATTTAGTTTAACAATGTCATCTCTCAATGTCTTTGCCAAAATGCAACCTAGTATTGCACAACTTACAAAGTGAACTTTCAGGGCATCCAGGAACCTCCAGGGCAAGGGGCGCTTCACTTCTCACTTTACACTCTCCCACACCATTTGAACAGTTTTATAATTTTAAAAGTGTATAAATGTTTTACAAGTATAAGCCTTTTACAAGTCTGGCAACACTGAGCATCTTCTGTTTTAGCCCAAATAAAACGAATGTGGATCTTTAACTGGGAATATAAATAAAACCTGACATTTAAACTCAACTGCTGGGAGGGAGAATTCAATCAACGGCCCCTCCCAGGAGGGAAACTGTGGCGGATTCAAGACGCTCTTTCCCTCCCTTCACTGCCTCCCCCTCCCCCCCATTTGACCCTAATCTTCAAGTGATTTGACTCCATCTTTTCATTCCTGAGCTTCAAGATCCGTATTTAGCTCAATCATTCATTTTTCTAAAAGTGATGAAAAGAACATAATACATTCACCCAACGAATGTGGAAACTTTTAAGATGAGTCTACTCAATGCCTAAAAACGAAGGAAAAGAATGCCCCCTAGCTTAATACCTAGAAGGAAACTTAAAATGCGGCGCCCACAACAAGTAGATTAGAATTTCAACTTTTTTCCAATAGGAGACGCCGGCTTAAAGCCATCAGGCAATAGCTCCGCCCTCTTCCCCAAATAACAGGTTAGGAGGGGAAAAGGCTGCGATGTGCAAGCCTCTGCCTTGCTCAGTACCAGCACGCTCGCTCCAACTCGCAGACAGCAACTCCCACTAGGATTTTTAAAAACCTCTGCCATCTGCTCTCCCTCCAAGGCAAGACCATAGCGACTACACACACCACATCTCACGGGTCTACAGGTAGATGGTTTATATTAACGACCCTCCCCAGCAGAGCCCGCTCCTCAAAATTTTTGGTCCCTTACTGTAATGGGCTCAGGTAAGTGGAAGGTCTCACAAGGTGTGAAGAATGAGAAAGAAAGGTTTATTCGCCAAAACAGCGAACTCAAACCCGAAGGCTGCAGTGCAACCCTCGGACCCTGCGCCGCCCGGGTTCGAGCCTCTTCAATTGGGTCTGGCTTTTCTCCACGAAAGTCGAGCCCCGGTCTAAGCGGGTTGGAGACACCTCCCCAACCAGGGAAACCAGTTCCTACAGGGATCGAAGTCGGGGCAGGGTGGAGCGGCCCAAGGGGCTCCCAGCTCGGAGAGGTCAATGGGCAAGGTCCCCCTATTCCGCCTCACACAAGCGCGCACGTGGAAACCAGGGCGTCACACACGCACTCCACACCCACACAGCCATCTCCATCCTGGCTCATACCTTACCTAAAAGCCCACAATCTACGAGTTGGACAAACAAAAATGAGAAAATACGATAAAGGAGGGCACCCAGTAGTCTGGAAAGCCTGGAGTGTACCTGAACAAGGAGACCACGTCTAAACAGATAACAGACACAGACACCCTTCCATCCCGCATCTTAACAGCTTGCGCGCTTTGTCAAACAGAAATGAGGACATCAAAATCCATAAAGAGGGGTGTTCTCAAACCTTGAGAACCATCAAGGTAAGGGGCTTCCGGGAACCCTCGCACACGGAGACCAGCTCTACGCACACGCACAACCTAGCTTCTCCCAGCTCATGTTGGTTGGAGACAACCGTTGCCACAATTTGCCACACAGAAAATTAGATACGGAAAAGGGGGGGCTCCACGTCTAGGAACTCTCCCGCGGTCCCTCCCTCGCAGCAAGCACACCAAAGCCAGACTTCTACACACACACTTCGCAGGCAATGACCCACTTGGTAGCAACAACCGCCACGTAGTCAAAGGAAAAACAAGCAATCCAGAGAGCACCCCCCCCCCCCCCCCCGCTTTGGGACCGGTCCGGAGGTCCTTGGCGAGCAAGCACGCGTGTCCTCGCTGGACACAAACCCCCGTTCCCCGGCGCAGCCCCCGAGGAGGCCGCCCGCGCACTCACCTCATCGTCGTGGTGCTGGCAGAAGCCGAGGCGCTCGGGGAACACCGACAGGATGGAGAAGGGCGCGCCGGGGAAGGGCGGCCCGAGGCCGAGCTGCTGCGCGGCGGCCGCGGCGGCGGGACCTGGCGGGCCGCGCTCGATGTAGTGGTCCTTAGTGAGGCGCACGCGCTGGTGCGCGCGGACGCAGTTGTCGCACAGGTGCTCCTGGCAGTCCAGGCAGCGCGACGAGGCCGCGTTGCCCTCGTCACAGGAGCTGCAGCCGTGAGGCCGGCGCAGTAGCAGCGCGGACGGAGAGGCCGCCGGGCCGCCGGGCGCAGAGCGGGAAGGCGCGGGCGGCGGCGGCGCCGGCGGGAGTGGCGGCGGGGCCGAGGCGGACGCGCGCGGGTGCGCGTGGTGCGCGTGGTGCCGGTGGTTGCTGTGGCCGCCCGCGCCCGCCGGGGCTCCGGCACGCCCGTTCTTGGGCGGCGGCTCGTCGGCCGTGGCCACCACGGCGTCGAGCAGGTTGCTGAGCAGGAAGGCGGACGAGGGAAGCGCATCCATGCCCGCCGCCTCGGCCAGCACTACTTTCTGGTCGCACACTGGGCAGCGCAGCTTGAGGGACTCTCCCGGCGCGCTGCCGCCAGCCGCCGGCAGCCGGTGCGCCTCGAGGCACGGGCGGCAGAAGGCGTGCAGGCAGGGCAGGACGTGCAGGCGGCGCGCCGCGGCCCCCGGACCCCCGCCGCCGCCCCCCGACGACGTGGAAGTCTGCGAGGACGACGACGACGCAGACGAGTTGGAGGAGAGCGGCGCCGGCGAGCCGCACATCTCCTTGCACAGCAGGCAGATCTGGAAGTCGGTCTCGGGGAACGAAGCCATTTGCAAGCCGACTCGGAGGAGGGAGGAGACCAGAGAGGAAGAGGAGGAGGATAGGAGAAAACGGCCGAGGTGGGTGGGAGGGAGCCGCCGACTCACTCAGAAAAATGCATCGATCGGGCCTGCGATCCAGGAGCCGGCTCCAGAGCCGCCCGGCCCGCGCGCTGCCAGCCCCGACGCTGCGGGCATCAAATGCCACTATCCCGAGGCGACACAGATTCCCCCCGGAGGACGCGGAGGCTGCGTGCCTTTCGAAGCCGGAGCGCCGGAACAAGTCCCGACACGCGAGGGGCGAGCGGGGGCAGGGAGGTCAGAGGGACTCCCTGGAGCAGCGGGAGCGTAGTTGTCCCTAGCCGAGGTTAAGTCCCCCAAAGTCGAGTCTGCTGTGCAATCCCAGTCCCGGCGGGTGAAGCAGAATTTGGTTCCGCGAGTATTTGGTGCGTTGCTCTTCTTTCAACAGATTTAGTTAGTCTCTTCTTGGGAGAGGAAAGGTCCCCAAACTAGTAAAGGCGGGAGCGGCGCGACGCCAAGCCCGTGTCCCCCCGCGCGACGCCGGCTGCCCCGCCGCATGACGCGGCGGCCAGGGGCTCCTGGGTGGCCCGGCGTGCAGCGCTCGGGGCTTGCGCACGGCCGGACGCGGCCTCCCCTGCAGGGCGGTCGGCCCCGCCGCAGCTGCAGCTAGTGGGGGCCCGCCGCGGCCGCACGCGTGTAGTACGCACGCGCGTCCCACGCGCCTCGATTCTCCCGCGCGCCGCCTAGCCCGGCCGCGGCTGCCGGCGCTTAACACGCACGCGCGCCCCACGCGGCCCCGGGCCCTCGTGCCCCCGCCTCGCCCGGCCTTGGCGCCTCCCGCGCGCGCTCCTTCCCCTCCGGTTTAGCCGCGTTGCAGCACGGGGCCGCAGGTCCCCGCGGGCCGTCCTGAATTATTCATCGGCAGGAAGATATTAGATGTACCCGCTGCCCGCTCCGCGCGAGCCGTCGTGCAATGCTATCCGAGCTCCGCGCGCGCCCCGCGCCCCTCCTCCTCCTCACGTCCGTCCTCTCTGAAACCTTGGCGGCGAAGGGGGATCACATTTCCTTTGTCATCGGGCCATTTCGCCCTCGCCTTGGTCCCCCCTCCGATCCCGAGCTGCGGGGACGGAGCCTCCTCCGAGGCGCGCTGGAATCAGTGGAACCGGCAACGGCCCAGCTCGGTGAGCTCGGGAGCCGCGTGGCCAACGCTGCTGGCCCGCGTCATCTTCTTCCTGAAACGAGTCACCGAGCAAGACTCGGGTGGCCCCGGCCGCGCTGCGCCTACCGGCCTTTGCTCGCGCCGTGCGCTCTGGCCTCCTGGGGCTTTGCACAACTCCCCCAATTCGGGCTGAGTGCGTGCACGCGCGCGCGTGCCCCCTCTTTCTCTGCTTTGCCGCCTCTTCCTCCTTTTTCTCTCAGTACGCGTTATTGGGACTGATCGGAATTCGGAATCCTTTTAATCTCCAAAGGAGCAAACTCACTTCCGCCCGAGTGCTGGGAGGGGGCTGGGGGAGGGGACACAGGGGAGGGGGTTCCAGGCAAACAGGAAACATTAGCCCTCTCGGCACGGCTCGCTTTTGTGTGCTCCCTCCCTCCTCCCTCCAACCTCCTCCCTTCTCCAGGCCGCTAGGGAGATGAACGCCCCCGGGCTGCGGTGTGACGACCTTTGAAACCTTCCGAGCGAGGAGCAGAGAGCGACTCTTCCGTTAAAAAAGAAAAGATTGCATTTTGAATCCTGGTTCAACAGAGTCTGAAATCCACTGCCAGTGAGGTCTGGGTTTCCCCCCACTTTTTTTTTCCCCCTTTTTACGTTTTCTTAAGGACTCTGCATAGCAACACCAAAACACACACTCGTGTGCAATTGGATGCATGGAATTTAACGAATCTGAATTCTGATCTGCGGAGGAGCCAGTTTCCTTTTGAGTTATAATAGGGGTGGGGGGCAGAGGGCAGCTATCGGGGAGGCTACCCGGGTGACGGCCCCGCGGCCATCTGGGTGGTGTCTGAGGCTGCCTGGGAGAGGGACTTGCTTGGCCCTGGAAAGAGACTGACTTAGAGGAGCAGAGAGGGCCACATACCAGGCCAACTGGTGGAACAATGGTCCTCATCTAACACTGTCAAGCTGTTAGTGACATCTTGGGTTCTACTTGTACAGGCAACTACTTGGATGAATCCCAAAAAACATCGTGATAGGAGGAAAAAGCCAAACACCAAAGAGTTCATCCTGTGTGACTCCATTTACAGGAAATTCTAGAACAAGCCAAAACTAAGCTGTGGAGATATATGAAAAATATCCTTGGGAGTAAGGGGCTTGGACTGGGAAGGGGGATGAGGAAACCCTCTGGGGTACTGAAATAGAAGTATATCATTGGTGTATACATTTGTCAAAACTTGTAAATCTGCCATTTAAGATCTGTGCAAAATTTCACTGTGTGTAAATTGTACTTTAATAAAAGGAAAAAATAACTTGGTGTCCAGCATAAATAAAAAGATAACAAGGGGAAAAAAAAAACCAACAACTATATAAACATCCCCAGCTCCTCCTCTGAATTTGTGCATCAAGATTCAGGGAGTTTACCAGGGAAAGATCAATCTGGAAAGCTCTCAAATCAACCAGCTGGACAAATGTGTCAAAGGACTCAGGCTGCAGAAACCCCCTCCCTAAAGGGACGAATCCATCCTGAAGCCCAAGTATTGCCCTGAGATGGAAAGAACTTCCAGGTGGAGGAAGGGCCTGGCAGCCACACCACGAAGGCCCAGGTCCTCAGCTGCTCTTAGAAGTGCTCCGCTCACCACCTGGCGCAAATCTAAGCTCAGGGAGCATTCACTGAACTGTATGAAGAGTGCAAAAACTATCACATAAAACCAAAACATGTTCATTGTATCTCAACAAAACTGAAGAAACACAAAACAAAGCTCCTTCTCTGCCACTGAAGGAGAAGGAAACATCTGATTCTTTAAAGATTAGGGAGGAGCTTCTCTTGGCTACCATCTACTGCCAATATGAGTTTCTTCCATAATCTGAGAGCTGCGTGTAAACATGTACATGCTCCCACATGAATCTACACACTCCTATATAGAATTTTCTACCATGCTGGCCTTGCTCCAGAGGTGTTGTATTTCTAGGGTTTGTTTCTTTTCCTTTCTTTGGTTGTTTTTAATTTTTTTTTTTTTTAAACAAGAACAAGAGGAAAACAGATGGGGGAAGAGAATTGCCAGAAGGAAGATGGCCCCAGAGGGTCAGAAAAGGGATAGGCCAGCCCTGCTGACTCTCTGTTGGTTGGCCCCACCCTCCAGCATCTAAAAAGGTTTAAAAAAAAAAAAAAAAAAGATGCCAAGGGGGGAGAAAAACTCTACAAAGTAGTCTTCCCTGTCCTAAGACTCTAAGATAGTTTGCAAGTGGATGACCAAGATGAAAAGCCAGCTGAGACATCCTGGAGGAGCAGGAAGGTGTCACTCCAGGAACAGGAATCAAACTTGACAGCGGTTGGTGGGTTAGTTTCCTGGGGACAATTGCTCAGAATAAATCAAAAAGAAAAGAAAAAGAGAAGGGAGAAAAACTTTGATTTCTCATCATGAAGTAGCTTCCCTTTCTTTCCTTTCTTGAATTGACAGGACATTGCCAGGAAACAGGGCTGCAGTGTAAATTTTTAAAGTAGCACATTCCTAGTTTCTATTAAGACCATTTACCTAGGCAGGAAAGAGGGTAATCTTTAAAACAACTGATTAACCCCACTTGTATAGAAATATAGTTGAGTTTTTTTAAATATGGTATAGTGATACAGAACAAATTAGGATTAGACTTTCTAAGGCTAGAGCTTATCCATGGGAGGAATAAGAGCCACATATCCAGATGAAAGGCCCAAGACAGTCCCCTGCTATAAACTAGTATTAAATTTTTCATTGCCATCCTAGCTAATAAACACCCTCTCTTAGCAAGGGAGGAGCAAGCAGCCTTCCAGTTTTCCCTCCATAGGTAACATTAGAAAGGGAGTATAAATACATTCCTGAATCCTGAAAATAAATCATTTGTTTTTTAATAGCAACTTTTTAAAAGAAACCAGCCCGAAAATTATGTAGAGAGTAAACTTGCATTTTTTTCTTAAATTCATCTGTACTCATATTTTGTTTTCAAAGATGACACTAGACTTTGCTGCTTTCTCAGACTTGGGGGTGAGGTGAGGGGGTGGGGTGGCTAAACCACATTTCCATCAACTGCTTTTTTCATCTGGTCCTTTAATTAAATATTTGATGCATCCTCTTTTTCTGATGTCAAAATTGCACCTTTCACCAGCATCCTGAGGGTGCATTTACATAATTTTTAAGTACATAAGTCACCAGGGTATTCTTTTTAGACATTAAACAAATATTACATCACAATTACTATTTTGAGCCATGGGGGGGGGGGGGGTGTACCAGCTTAACAGACACTGTTGAATCATTGCCTGCATCCTGCCAGTTGGGGTGGGGGGTGGAGTTCTACGCACCTGGCCAACTCTTGACTCTACCCTGACTCTGGCCTTGAAATCATTTGACAGAAGTGTGTCAGCTGCTTCCAACAACCCCGAGTTCAGAATAGCAGCAAATCAGACGATATAATGTAAGCTCTAGTCACCTAGAAATTTATAGATTACAGTAGAGATACTTGAAATGTACATACGAAAGGTAAAAAATCAGTATGCAGCTTTGGTAGTTAAAAGTAGTGCAGAGCTCAGTTAGGCTTCTATCCCAGCTCCTCCACTCTTTACTGTGTGACCTTGAGCAAGTTCGTTAAATCCCTGCACCTCAGATTTCTCATGCTTGTAACTGGTGCAAACACCTAGTTCATCACGGATCAATGAGCTACTAAGTGTACTGTGCTTAGTATAGCACCAATCACATGTAAATGCTCAAGCACACATTTAAATATTAGCTTTGTATCATCGTTATTCCGCAGAGTGCCTACCACTTAAATCTATCATTGCCTCATCACTGCCTTCCACCGGCCTCCGTTGTCTCATACAACCAATCGTTTTCTTCCCTCCCTAACAGAGGTGCCATCTCTTCTCCCATCACTCTCTGCTCCTCACTCTCTGCTCCAGGCCCCACTGCAGCTGCCTGTGGCCCACCATGTTGACGCTAAGCTTTCAGTCTAGGTTTTCTAAAACGAAATGTGTGTCTTTCATAAGGGGGCAAAAAACAACAAAAGTTGTTTTTAAGATGAACATAGCAGAAAATCAAAATATGTCTAAATCAGTACATGCTGTTAAGCCTGAGCGGCTTCTTATTCCAGATGCTCTCTCATTTTGTAGCTGAAAAATCTCTATGCCATTTAAATTTCCCTTTTTCAGCCTAACCCTCACCCTCACTCATTCCACCTGCTCCAGATTTCAAGGGCTCCCCTTTACCGAAAAGTTAACTGAAACTGCTTAACCTGACAAACAAGGATCTCTCTGCTCTGTCTCAAACCTCCCTTTCTGTCACTCTTCGCTTCAACACAAGCCCTGCCCACCAATCTATGTACACCCAAATTCAACTGCTTCAGACCCATTGTCTTTTTTTAAGGTTTTATTTACTTATTTGTCAGAGAGAGAGAGCGCACAAGCAGGGGAAGCTGCAGGCAGAGGGAGAAGCAGGCTCCCCACTGAGCCAGGAGCCCAATGCAGGGCTTGATCCCAGGACCCTGGGATCATGACCTGAGCTGAATGAAGGCAGACGCTAAAAGACTGATGGGCCCAGTCTTTAAAAGAACTGGCAGCTTCCGGGTGCCTGGGTGGCTCAGTTGGTTAAGCGACTGCCTTCGGCTCAGGTCATGATCCCGGAGTCCCTGGATAGAGTGCCCCTTCGGGCTCCCTGCTCGGCAGGGAGTCTGCTTCTCCCTCTGACCCTCCCCCCTCTCATGTGCTCTTTCTCTCATTCTCTCTGTCAAACAAATAAATAAAATCTTAAAAAAAAAAAAAATTTATTTATTTGTCAGAGGGAGAGAGAGTGCACAAGCAGGGGGAGCTGCAGGCAGAGGGAGAAGCAGACTCCCCGCTGAGCAGGGAGCCCCATCTGGGACTCGATCCCAGGACCCCGGGACCATGACCTGAACCGAAGGCAGACACTTCACTGACTGAGCCACCCAGGCATCCCAAACTATTCACACTTAAAGTATACAATTTGACAAGTTTTGACTCAGATATTTCTGTAAACCCATCACCACCCCACGAGGATGAGTATATCTCACCCCCAAAAGTTTTCTTGAGCCCCTTAATAATCCCTCCACTGAATATCTCCGCAGCAACCACTCCTCAGCCTTCTGTCACTAAAGGTCAATTTCCATTTTCTGGAGTTTTATATAAGTGGAACCATATAATATATATTCTTCTGTACAATTTGTACTTTTTGGGGGGTGGGAATCTGGCTTCTTTCATTCAGCATGACTTCGAGATTAATCTGAGTTGTTATGTGAATCAGTAATTCATTTCTTTTTATTGATGAGCAGTATTCCATTGTGTGGATGTACTACAATTTGCTAATTTATTCATCTGCTGATGGTCATTGGGTTATTTTCAAGTTTTGGCTATTACAAATAGGGTGCTATGACCATTCAAATACAAGTCTTTGTTTGGAGGAGTGTATCTTCTCTCTTGGAAAATACCTATGAGTGGAATGGCTGGGTCAAAGGATAGGTGTATGTTAACTTTTCAAGGAACTATAAAATGGTTTTAAATATTGCTTGTACCATTTTACATTTCTAACAGGGAGGTTCAGTTTTGTCCACATCCTCACCAAAGCTTTGTATGGTCAGTTTTGTATTTTAATTTAATTTTAGCCATTGTAATACATGCATATCGTCTCTAATTGTGTGTGTTTCCTTTTTAAGATTTTATTCATTTAGAGAGAGAGAACACGCAAGCATGTGCGCAAGTGGAAGGAGGGGCAAAAGGAAAGGGAGAAAGAGGATCTCAAGCAGACTCCATGCAGAGTGTGGACTCTGATGAGGGGCTCGATCCCACCACCCCGAGATCGTGATCTGAGGTGAAATCAAGAGTGAATGGCTTAACTGACTGAGCCACCCAGGCGCCCCTAATTGTGGTTTTAATTTGCATTTCTCTAATGTCTAAAGATGTTTAGCTTCTTTTCGTATGTTTATTTGCAGATCATGGAAGTGTCTTTTCAAAGCTTTGGCCTTCTTCAGCTCAGGCCATGATCTCAGGGTCCTGGGATTGAGCCCCGCATCAGGCTCTCTGCTCAGCGGGGGGCCTGCTTCTCCCTCTGCCTCTGCCTGCCACTCCCCCTGCTTTATGCTCGCTCTCTCTGTCAAATAAGTAAATGGATAAAATCTTTACTTTTTTATATTAAAGATTTTTATTTATTTGTTTATTTGACAGAGAGAAACACGGTGAGAGAGGGAACACAAGCAGGGGGAATGGGGGAGGGAGAAGCAGGCTCCCCAAGGAGCAGGGAGCCCGATGCGGGGCTCGATCCCAGGACCCTGAGATCATGACCTGAGCCGAAGGCAGGCGCTTAACGACTGAGCCACCCAGGCACCCCTGGATAAAATCTTTAAATAAATAAATAGATAGATAGATAGATAGATAGATAGATAGATAGATAGATAAATAAATAAGCTTTGGCCTTTTGGGGGAGGGGGAGTTGTTTTATTATTGAGTATTTTCTTATTATTTGAGAGTTCTTTATGTATTTTGGATATAACTTCTTTATCAGATACATACTTTGCAAAGATTTTTTTCTCCCAGTCTGTTCCAATTGTTTTCATTCTCCTTTGTGTTAATTATGAATTTTATTAAGTCCAATTTATTAAATTTATTGATTTATTCTTTTATGGATTGTGCTTTTGGTGATCTAAAAAATCTTTCTCTAGGCCTTGTTTTCCTTTTCTATAAAATTGGGGTAAAGATAGATCCTAGCTTTCTGGATGATGATGACAATTAAATGAGATAATGCTTTAAAAGTATTTAGCTCATGGGGCTCCTGGGTGGCTCAGTCGGTTGAGCATCTGACTCTTGGTGTCGGCTCAGGTCATGATCTCAGGGTCATGGGATCGAGCCCCGAGTTGGACTCCATGCTCAGCATGAGAGACCGCTTGTCCCTCTCCCCCTACTCCTTCCCACCCACCCCCACCTGCTCACTCTCTCTCTCTCAAATAAGTAGATAAATAAAATCTTTAAAAATAATAATAAGGGGCGCGTGGGTGGCTCAATTGGTTAAGCATCTGCCTTCAGCTCTGGTCATGATCCCAGAGTCCTGGGATCGAGCCCCACATTGGGCTCCCTGCTCAAGGGGGAGTCTGCTTCTCCGTCTCCCTCACCCTGCCTCCCACTCATGCTCTCTGTCACTATCTCTGTCTCTCTCTCTCAAATAAATAAAATCTTTGAGAAATAATAATAATAATTTTTTAAAAAGTAGCTCAGAGCCTCGTGCATAGAAAAGCCCAGAAAATGACTATTACTGCTAAATATACTTTTTCTCTCTAAGCACTTTGATGCCATATCATCTGAAATATCCTCACCCTCTACGTCATCCATCCAAATCCATCTATCCTATAAAAGCTGACTCAGAGTCCACTGCTTTTCCATAACCCTGGGTCAGAAGTCATTTCTCCACCCTGCCACCTCCCACTCACTGCACATTAGCTGTTCACTCTGTTCTGAAATTTACCATATTCTCCTGTTGAGAGAGATTGTAGGAATGGTGGTCCCCAAGTTGTCCGTGCCCCCCCGTACTCATGTCGTCTGGTAGTACCCTCTCACAAAGACTCTGGGCACAGCCATATGATTTGCTTTGATTAATAGGACAGTAGCAAACATGACATAAGTAGAAACCTGAAAGTATTTGAGCTTTGGAAGCTTAGCCCTCTCACTGCTCTTGAGCCCCTGTGACCACCTAGGCCAGCCTGTTGGAGGAGGCCCAGATAGCCCCTTTTTCCCTGGCATGGCTGGCCTACTGTCAGACATGTGAGGCCGTGCGGGACGGCCGAACTCCAGCCTGCCTGCCAACTAGCCAGCGGAGTGACTCATCCAAGTGAATACAGTGAGGGAATGAGGCAACAGGTGAATTCCCTTAATGAGCACCTACTGTGTGCCAGACTTTGGGACTGCACCTTGAAGGAGGAGACAGACCGTGTACACATGAATGAACATGGAGTATACTTGTCTTCTCATGATTGGTGGTGTAAGTCAAAACTGGGTCAGGGAACAAGGAGAGAAGGGGGTGAATTTCCTCATGGGCTGGATAAGAGAAAGACAAAAGTGAAGAAGTGGAAGTGGGGGTGACTCCAGAGTTTTTGGCCCGAGCAGCTGGATAAAGGGTGATGCTGGGGGGTTGAACTGGTTTTTGCTGGTACTAGTACCAAAAGGATTGCACAATTTATGGGCAGGACGAAAAACCATTCCTGGGGAGACCCCGAGAAGGCTCCTTGTGCACAGGCCTGTGTGCCCTCAGACCTGTTCTCGCCCTTCCCTGCCTGGGTCGTGTCCCAAAGTACAGATGCGGATCCTGGCTGTACTCTCGAGGCTCCTGAGTCAGTGCCTTTCCGGCCGGGTTTGGCTAGTAAGAGGCTGTTAGGGGACTGGAGAGTGGGGAGAAGGGACACAGCAGGGTATTTCTCCCCTCCTCTCTCTCTCCGCCTTGGGTAGCAACTCCAGTCTCCGGCGGTGGCTGCATCTCTTCTGTGGCTCCAGCTTCGGGCCTAGTGTGGTTTCAGCTTCCAGCAGGTGAGCCCTGACCTCTGACCCTCCAGCAAGAAGTGGCAACAGCTTCCTGATCCAGCTGACCTCTGGGTCCCATCACCTGTCCAGCCAAATCTCTCCACGAAATTCCCTCGGTTATAAATAATGTAAAGTCACGCTGTTTTCCTGGGTTGCCCCTGACCGTGGGGCTACAGGCTGAAGCCTGACGTGCTTGCACGCAGGCCCAGGTGAGAAGCAAACACCTTGCACAACCCCACCTGTGCAGACTCCTGGGCTCCAGGTGTTTACCAGCCCTCGCCTTGGGATTTGCTCGTTCTTGACCTCTGTGCTTTTGTACCAGACACTCCCTCCGTCTGTGTGTAATCGTTTTCACACACCCGTGGCAATCTCCTCTTCAAATCCCAGCTCAGAAACCCTGACCTCCTCTAAGCCTTTCAACAGTGACTCAGCTGTCCAGCCTCCAGCCCGTCGCCTCTGCTCCGTGTGCACTTGCTGAAACATTGCTATAGGGAGTGGCCTCTGTGCTTGGCAGACTGTCCCCTCCACTTCTACTCAGCCTTCAGAACCGACTTTAAGGGGTGCCTGGGGGGCTCAGTCGTTACGCGTCTGCCTTCGGCTCGGGTCATGATCCCGGGGTCCTGGGATGGAGTCCCGCATCGGGCTCCCTGCTCGGTGGAAGCCTGCTTCTTGCTCTGCCTCTGCCTCTGCAGCTGCTTATGCTCTCTCTCTCTCTCTCTCTCGCGCTCATATAAATAAATAATCTTAAAAAAAAAAAAAAAGACTTCAAGTGTCCACCTGGGGAGTAAGTCATTTCTGGCAGGTTCCCCGCCAAGACCTAGACACAAACTCCCACATTCATGCTGCCAGAGGTCTCAGTCAAACCACACTGCAGTAATTGTATATGTGTCTGTCTCCCATATAAAAGGGCCAGCTCCTTGGAGGTGGGGGGCTAAGGCACAAGCTCTGGTCTGGACACCAGTGGCCCTAGTGACTTTTCATTGAATGATGGCCTCTGGATGCACGGATGACCATGGGTTTTCAGTGACTACAGGAAGCAGGTGCCTTAGGTCTTCCCAGTCTGGTCACAGGCCTCTCTTCGGGGGATTCCTAATTCCTGAGCAGACGGTTGGCACCTCCTGCGGGTGTTATCAGGCAGGAGGAAACCAATAAATGTTGTCCTCAGATATGAGCATTTTGTTTATTTCCCTATATACCACCCCCTTTCTTTCTCTCTTTTTTTAGCTTTTATCTCTTCTTTTTTTTTTTTTTTTTTTAAGATTTTATTTATTTATTTGACAGAGAAAGACACAGCGAGAGCAGGAACACAAGCAGGGAGAGTGGGAGAGGGAGAAGCAGGCTTTCCGCTGAGCAGGGAGCCCGATGTGGGGCTCGATCCCAGGACCCCGGGATCACGACCCGAGCCGAAGGCAGACGCTTAACGACTGAGCCACCCAGGCGCCCCAGCTTTTATCTCTTCTTAAGTTTATTTAGCTTTACTTATTTTTATTTTTGTTTACTGTGCATTTTGAAATAATTTTAAATGTAGAGAAAAACTACAATAATAACCCAAAGAATTCCCATATATCTTCACCCAGAGCCCCTAAATGTTAACTTTCCCTTATTTGTATTATCTCTCCCTCTCTCCCTGCCTCCTCTATGTGCCTATATATAGATTTATCCTTTTTTTAAGATTTTACTTACTTGACAGAGAGATACAGACAGAGAGCACAAGCAGGGAGAGCAGCAGAGGAAGAGGGAGAAGCAGACTCCCCGCTGAGCAGGGAGCCCGATGTGGGGCTCGATCCCAGGACCCCGGGATCATGACCTTAGTCGAAGGGAGCCGCTCAACCTAGGGTCATGAGCCTAAGATCAAGAAACACATGCCCCACTGACTGAGCCCAGGTGCCCCTATACGTTAATATTTATATGTTACATGTACGTAATATGTATTGTATACATCCTTGAACAACATGGGGGTCAGGGGCATCGCCCCCTGTGCAGTCGAAAATCCACGTATAACATTTGATTCCCCCAGAATGTAACTACTCACAGCCTGCTTAACATACACAGTCGATTAACACATATTTGGTAGGTTATAGGGATTATAAACTGTATTCTTACAATAAAGTAAGGTAGAGAAAAGAAAATGTCATTAAGAAGAGAAATACATAATAAAAAAATAGAAAAGACATTTGCAGTACTGTACTGTATTAATGGGAAAATATCTGCACAGAGGTAAGCGGACCGGCACAGTTCAAACTCGTGTTGTTCAAGGCCCAACTGGATATGCTTGTGTTATGTGTGTGTGTATATATAATTATATATATAAAAAATATTATATATGTAATTGTTTTTCTGAACCATTTGGGAGAAGATAGGATACCCTTCTATTTCTAATCACTTCCTTGTGCATTTTCCTAAACATACAAACATTATCTTACAGAACCAAAGTATAGTTACCAAAATCAGGAAATTTAGCATTGATCCAGTCCGATTACCTAATCTGCAGACAGTATCCACATTTCACCGGTTGTCCTAATAATGTCCTTTCTAGGCACGTTTGTTTTTGCCTTCTTGGGCCCTGCCAGGGCACATGCTGCTTTCGGTGTCCCTGGCTCTCCTGTCCCGGTTAACCTGGGACAGACCCCCTCACCCTCTTCGTCTTTCAGGCCAATTGTTTTGTTTCCTCACAGGGTTCAAATGCCCCCCGAAGATCTTACCTCTCGCCACCCTGTTACCAAACTCTTCTCGTCCAGACCCAGGGGAGGGGCTCCTTTCAGGGCCTTGTAAAACCTTAAATAAACGACATGAACAAATTCCACTTTGACCACCATCTTGTTAAAATTCCTTAAAAAAGTTAACTCGTTGGGCCCAAAGTACCTTAACAAAAGCCAGGCTGTACTTCTCCTACTATTCACTGTTCCTCAAAGGGTTTTATGTGCTGTTTAATGATTTTTCACAAATAGTTTTTCTTGCCCTTAAAGTTGGATTAATTGAATTTTAATTCAGTAGGATCACCCTCTAAAAAAAGAAAACACTGGCTAGGCAAGTTAAGACCGCTAGACTAATTAAGACCTTTTCCAAGCAGAGTAGGATTTGGAAGGATGGAAAATCTAGCCACACAGCACCCTGAACTCACCTTTACTTTGGACCATAATGAAAACATCCCCTTCTTCTCAGAAAGGAAACCCACCACTGCGGCCTTTTTGGCTACCTCTACTCATCCTTTCGGTGGGTAGCCCTACACCACTCCTGTGGCCCAAGTCAGCCACTTGTCGTGACCCTTTCAGAAAGCCACTCTCATTTAAAGCAAGCAAACAAACAAAACCTTTTTATTCTATTTAAAAAAAATCTTTGAACAGGGACTCCTGGGTGACTCAGTCTGTTAAGGGTCCTGGGATCAAGCCCCATGTCAGGCTCTGCTCAGTGGGGAGCCTGCTTCTCCTTCTGCCTGCCACTCCCCCTGCTTGTAGTCTCTCTCACTGTCAAATAAATAATAAAATCTTTAAAAAAATCTTGGAACAGCTAAAACATAGTTGAAATTCCCCAAATACAAAAGACTATATCTAGAAAAATCTAGACCATCCTTAGCTGTTTCTGCTGGCTCAGGCAGGTTTCCAGGGGCCTTGAATCCCACTGTGGTATGAATTTTACATAATGAATCAGTGGATGAGGGACCAAAGTTTGTCACTTCCTCCCAGAATCCTGCTCTCTGTTTTCATGACCAGCCTAGCCTGGACTTGAGTTAAAGATGATAGATGGATAGACAGATAGATAAATAGATAAAACAACCCATACTCAGAGCTCTATAAAACATTCCAACTTGAAGTGGAGAGTACAATTATCACAGAAGTACCAGGCTAGCCATTAGCCACTCCACTTCTCTGGCCTCTGAGGGGCTGACAGAGGTCAAATGAGGGGCTGCTAGTGACCTCTGATTCCTGATCCATGAAGCCACTGTTGGGTTTTTCAGGGTTTTTCACACTGTTTTTATGAAAGGCCAGAAAGGAAGAAAAAGCCCATTTCCTTCTCTAGGAGGGAAAACCTGGAAAAGTCAGAGGCTCCAGGCAAGGATCAGGCCAGGGGAGGCCCCTTCTGACTATTCCTTCCACAGGCAGAAATCAGAATTTTTTAACAGGCAGAAATCAGAAACTCAAAGAACCACTCCTAAAATGACTAGAGGCCATTTACTGAGCTGCATTTGCTAGGGAAGCACCCCTTCTTAACACTGCCCTACAGAGGGAGCCTTCTTTCATGTTACAGACATGGAAGCTGAGGTCCAGAGAGGGCAAGCAGCCTGCACACAGCCACACAGCCAGGAAGTAGCAGAGCTGGGATTTGAACCCAAGAGTGTCTAGTTCCAACGCTCGAGACTTTCCCATGAGCCCATCCTTCTTCCTTTCCCACACTGTCACGGAGGACTAGACTCACGATCTCCACGTGGCACGGATAGCAGCCCTGCATTGACTTCCTTCATCTTCACTGACCTGGTACTTCAGAAATGCCAGGCACTGTTCCCAGAGCTTTACAAGTATTACCTCACATAAGCTTCCGAACAGGCCTCTGAGGTTCCTATTATTACAATCCCATTTTACAAAGAAGGAAACTGTAGCAAGAGAGGAGAGTAAGTTTCCCAAGGTCACACAGGAAGTAGCACACCTGGGACTTGGACCCGGGTAATTGGGCTCTAGAGTCTGTGCGTTTCCTACCTTCCCAGAAGCCAGGTCCAGGAAGAGAGGGCAGACAAGTGGATGCATCCCATACAAATTAGAAAGAAAGCAGAGTGGGACACCTCCCAAAAGAAACCTTTCTCTTGCCCAGTTTGAATGATGAGCGTCTCATTGGGAGTCATGCCTGGGCAATGTCTTCACTGGGCCCTTGCCAGCCCCGCCCTTCCCGGGGAGCCCTTTCCCACGGGGACAGCAGGAATCCCACAAGAGCAGGCTCTTTGGTCCTACTACTGACCGTGGCTAACAGGGGCTATGGGGTCCAAGGATTGGAGGGAGGCTTCTTTCTTTATATCCCCTCCCATCCCTGCCCATTTGCAGACTCATAAAACCCTAATGGGAGCTAGAGGCCCCCGAAGATCTGCCCCCACCCACAGATGGGATAATCCTAACTCAAGACTGCTGTCCAGCCAGCATGTCACCAGATGTGGGCTGAGCGTGAAGAGCCACGGCTAGCGGCTCCTCACCACCGTGTACTTCCCCTGATCCCAGCAGCATTTTGGCTGTTGCCTGGGCCCACCTCCCCTTTCTCCCAGACTGTTCCCTTGCCAGGGTTCAGGGCTAATGAAAGCCACAGTAATTAAATGGCAACAGAAAATTGAGTTTCTCAACCTGGAAAATGTGCCAGTTTCAGACAGGGAAATTTGGTCATCTTGGTGCTTTCCTGTTGGGCTGTTTTGAGTCTGGTGTGGAGATAGGGCTGCTGGCATCTAGACAGGAAAGCAAGAGCAGAAAGCTTTGTCAGAAACCACGGTCCTGGCTTCTGAGCAGAGGTGCTTCAGCCTGGGGGCCGGACAGGTATCAGGCATGACAACAATGGGCTTCCAACTCAAAAATGCACGTCTGATCATCAAGAAATAATCAGATGAATCCAGGTAGAGGAAACTTCTCCAAGACCACTGGCCTGGAGCCCTCAAAACTATCGATGTCATGAGTGACCAAAAAGGCTTAGGGAATGTTCTGAATTAAAGAGGACCTATGACAACCAAATGCAGTGCAGGATCCTGAAGTGGTTCCTGGACCAAGGGGGAGAATGGCAATAAAGGGCATTGTGGGGGCAACTGGGAAAATTTAAATATGGATTGTGTATGACTAAATAGAATTATCGTATCGATGTTAAATTTCTTGGGAGCTATAATTGAGTTTTGTTACGTAGAGAATGGCCCTGTTCTTAGAGATACAGGCTGAGGCATTCAGTGGTGAAGTATCATTGTGTCTGCAACTTACTCTCAAAAGTTCACTAGATAGATAGTTAAATAACTGGAGGTACGTGTGTTGAAGAGAGAGGGGAAGCATGCTAAAGCAAACGTTAGCCAAATGTTAATTGGTGGATCTAGGACATAAAGGTGTTCATTAAACAGCTTTTTCATTTTTTTCTACATAAATGTTCAATCTTTCTTAAAAGTGGGGAAGGTGAAAATTTATAAATGCAATTCAAAAGCCTTCTAGAGAATCGATAGCAAATAGTGACTTATTCTCTCTCCCCTTCTCCAGAATAACACAGGCCACACATGGTTATGTACATGGTCTTTCAGGGGACTCACAAGCACTAAGGCCCTCTATGGAACCCACAGGCCACAGGGTCAGAGAACTGAGACTTCCCTGACGAAAGACCCCTCGCCTACCTCCTAATACAAACCACCCTTCCTCCAGCACCTGACACTCTCTGCAGTGTGACAGAGACCTTCTTTTCTGGTTTTATCTGGAATGTGCCCCCTATGGTCCAGTCACCTGCAGCAGTCTCCTGCCCCTCCCTATCTGCCCACCTGAAATGAGACTTTCTCCATGAAGCCTTGTTGCAATTCTTGGGTCCTTGTCTCTATTGGGCTTGGATCTCTTGAGGCTAGGACTATGTGCTCCGAACTTGACTTCTCCCCTGTATACTTGGCAGTATGTCTTGCTGAGAGCAGGTGCCTTGGCGTTTAGAAATCAGATTGTCAGGACTCACGATGAGTGTTTTACACTGTGCTAATGGGAGAAATATGTATTAATGACTTTCAGCCAATGAACACATTTCTCTGGCCCAATTATGGTATCAAGCCTTTCCTCGGACTTTTAGGTCTTTCAGATTTGGTTGTGGAGATGAGACAAACATCCTGAGTAGTTAGCTAAGGTAGTATTTTTTTTTTAAAGATTTTATTTATTTATTTATTTATTTGTCAGAGAGAGAGAGAGAGCACAAGCAGGGGGTGTGGCAGGCAGAGGGAGAGGGAGAAGCAGACTCCCCACTGAGCAAAGTCCCTCAATGTGGGACTTGATCTCAGGACTCTGGATCATGATCAGAGCCAAAGGCAGACAAGCTTACCTGACTGAGCCACTCAGGCATCCCCTAAGGTAGTATTTGTTTTCACTGTTTCTCAAAACTCAGATGCAGGAGACTACATAAGCCTCAAAAGAGGATGAAAAAGGTATCCACTTTTTTCTTTCACCCACAAATAAAGAAATGAAACAAATGAGATTAAATTAAATGACATAAAATGTATAAAATTAAAATTAAATTAAGTAATGGACTAAAGAGAAATTAAAATAGATGGAATTAATGAAATAAAATTAGTAAAATGAAATGGATGTGAATAATAAACCAAACAAAATAACGAAATGGAATAAACGAAATAAAAGTCATAAAGGAAATAAAAAGTAAAATAAACAAAACTAAATAAAAAAACTAAATGAAAAACTAAATAAACATAAGAAAGTAAGTAAAATGAAAAAAATGAAATTAATCAGATAAACACCGCAATCATTGAAGGAAACTGTGTTGGGCAGGATACCGTTCTGCCGCCCGCATCTTCGGGCTCCCCGGTGTCGGCCAGAGCTAAAGCTCCGCTCTGGGAAATGCGGGGTCCTCTCGGGTGGAGGGTAGGTTTCGAGCCAGGGAACGCGATTGCGCCGGGTGACGGAGAAGGGGCCCTCCGGGCGTGACCGCATCCCCACTCCTCCGGGGCTCGCTCGCCGCGTTGACCAGGCCGCCGGCAGGTGGCGCCCTGGGCTCCGAGGATCGAGTCCGCCCGGCGCTGCCGGGGCCTCGCGGGGCCTCCCGGACGGCGTCTGCGCTGGGTGCGCCCGTGCGCGGGACCTCCGGCCTCCTCTACAACCTGTGGGCTGTGTCCCGCTCCGTAAAAACTCTCTCTCACACGCACCCCGCGGCTACCTGAGGTCCCTCGGCTGCTCAGTCTGAGGAGGAAACGCGAAATGGAGTCCTTGCTAAGCGTCACATGGAACGCAGGGTTCCTAACACAACGACACAGATGTGAATGGTTCATCCAATAAGTTGTTTTATAGGAAATGATTGAAAGTGCTAAATAAAATGGAAATCGGAGTAAAAAAAAAAATTAACCTGCCTGGTGCCAGGGAAGAAGATATTCGTTCAGAAAGTTCCAGAATAGCTACCTGTGGCCTGGTCGGGGATTAAGGGATGGCAGAGGACATCTGCAGGCGGCCTTTCCTGCGGTCCCAGAAGTCCTCAGCCCAGCCGTGCTGGGGGGAGGGGAGGGATGGGGGTGGGGATGGGGACAAGGGGCCGCTCACATGCAAATGCAGCTGTGACAATCCGGCCGGGCGCCTCCGCGCCTCCGGGAGGCCGAGGCTGGAACAAAGCATTAGCATTTTCTACATCTGAAAAGCCCGCATTCCTGGGCGGGGAGGCCGCGAGGGCGTCGGCCCCCCTCCCCATTCACACTCCGGACCACACAGAGAGCCTCCCGCGCCAAATGCTCGAAGGTTCGTTTCAGCTTTTCTTTTGACCCGAGCGATGCATACGAAATGTAGATATTTCCCTAAACGCCAGGCTTTGACATTTAATGCGATCCTAAGTAGTCTGAAATGTGGACGGGATTAGGAGGAGGCTTGGGGCCCACAGGGACACTTGGCCAAATCCTCCTAAATCCTCCAGGACAATTGTTTGTCACCACACGGATCCCCTTTGCCCCAAATGAGGGGGCTAATGAACTTCGCTGCCTCCTCCCGTGGCACCCCCACTCCTACTGTAGAGCCTGTATTTCTGCCTTGTTCTTCCCAGGGAGAAAGGGAAGCTGAATGTGTAAATTGCTTGCTTTGTGTTTGTCTGGGTTTGGGTACTTTAGGCTGGGCCAGCTGAGTTTGACCACTAACCCATCCATCCTGAGCCACTATTTAAATCTCACTCGATAAGGCTCAGAGGGTCAAGGATGCTGAGGCCCTGTGAACCTTGGGGTTATGTTAATAGGCCACTCCCACCTTGAAAGAAGTGGGTCCAGTGACACTGCCAGGCCTAAAAAGAAAAAACATCACGAAAAATTCTGTTCAGTGGACTTTGTTCCTCTAGAACAATCCACACACGTCTTCAAAGTACTCTCAATCCGGAGGGGGAAGAAAATAGCTGACAAAGAAGAGAAGGTAGAGTGTGCCTGAAGATTTGCCAAGTTACTGTGGGGCTCAACAAAAAAGCTCACGAGCCCAGAACACACCCTTGGTAAGCATGGCTGGCATGAATGAAGAGCTGGGGTTTAAGAGAAGTGAATCTCTTTGGGGGTTAGGGCTGCGGAGAGGTAGTGTGGGATGGCTAGGATGTTGACATGTTGAAGCTGAAAGAGAGGAATTTCTAGGGAGTGGGAAATGGTGACTCCTTTGGGGCGATGGCAGAGAATCCACTTTGGGTGACACCTGGGGTGTAAGGGAGAGGTCAATAGAAACTAGGGAGGATGGAGCAGGTACCATGAAGAGCCCTTGCAGGTCTTCCTGAACCCTGGGCAAGAATCAGCACTGCCCTGCAGTCAGGCACAGGCTGGCCTGAGGAGGGACCTGAGGCGGGAGACTTGTGAGCCTTTCTCACCCAAGGGCAAGGGCCTGGGCAAGGTAGGAAAGAATGGGATGAGAACACACCACTACACCCCAGATACTGGTATTAAAAACAAGACAACAGGGGCACCTGGGTGGCTCAGTTGGTTAAGCAACTGCCTTCGGCTCAGGTCATGGTCTCAGGGTCCTGAGATCAAGCCCCACATCAGGCTCCCCGCTCAGTGGGAAGCCTGCTTCTCCCTTTCCCACTCCCCCTGCGTGTGTTCCCTCTCTTGCTGTCTCTCTCTCTGTGTCAAATAAATAAAATCTTTAAAAAAACAAAACAAAACAAAACCAGACAACAGGCTCCAAATAGAATTACTTACGCTAAGCCCCTCATCACCAAACTGAGCCTCAACTTACTTAGTTTTGTGTCTCCCAGAAATGGAAACTTGAACCAGTTAATCAGGAATCACCTGATCAGCCCTAGTTAAGTAATCTGCCTGATAGATCCTTAGCATCCCTAAAGTAACTTTGCAATAACTTTTTTTGCCAGCATAACTTCCTTGTTCCCATTCCCTTCTGCCGTAAGTCTTTGATTTTGTACAGCTCCTCAGAGCTCCTTTCTGTTAGGTTGAATGCTGCCCAATTGAATCAATTTTTGTTCAAATAAACTCTTAAAATTTTTAATATGCCTCAGTTTATCTTTTTTTTTTTTTAAAGATTTTATTTATTTATTTGACAGAGAGAATGAGAGAGAGAGCACATGAGAGGGGGGAGGGTCAGAGGGAGAAGCAGACTCCCTGCCGAGCAGGGAGCCCGTTGCGGGACTCGATCCAGGGACTCCAGGATCATGACCTGAGCCGAAGGCAGTCGCTTAACCAACTGAGCCACCCAGGAGCCCCTCAGTTTATCTTTTAACATTGGACGTATCCAAAGTGAAGATAGTTTACCTAAAGAGCCCTCCTGCTCCTACCAGCCACCTGCAGGGCTACCTCAATAATGTAATAATGTATAACGTTTCCTTAATAAAGCAGGAAACAGTTTCTGCTTTGATATCCTTTATATCACACAGTGAAAATCATGGAGCTCCCATTTGGGAGTTCAAGGCACTTCCAGAAATAACAAGGGCCAGGCCCTTAAACCTCATTCCAGCCCAATGAGGGTACTATTAGTATCCTTATACAGATGAAAAAACTGAGGCACAAAGAAGCAAAACAACTTGTTCCAGATCAAACTTGTCCCAGTAGATGAGAGAACAAGATTTGAAGCCAGTCAGAGTCTGGCTTCGGGTCCATGAGGTCATGAGTCACTTTCCTCCAGAAGGCTTCCAAGAAGGGGAATGGGTGGGAGACAGAGAGGGAACAGTCAGGGGAAGGAAGTGTGGAGGATGGCTGGACTGAGCAGGGTGTAGGCACCAGGACGGGCACGTGAACTCACTGGTAGTCAATGTCCACCAGGTGCACTTTGCATTCATCACCTCGTTTTAATCCTCACACTGGGTCCTGAGGAAAGGCACCCTCATTTTGCAAACTGGTTAAAAACCTCAAGAGATCAAGTCATCGGCTTGGTCACTTGGGTTGAGTAGGGGGCAGAGCTCTAGCTAACTATCAGACAGTGGAGTGTGAGTGGGGGAAGTATCAGGGTATGTTGTTCTGAAAGCGTGGCACAGTTACACGCTGCCGGAATGGGTGTGGTGTCCACGCACAGACAGGCGGAAGTGGGCCAGGACGCCAGTAAAGGACTTGGCAGTGTGGAGCTCTGCAGGGGCCATCCTATGGCATGAGGGCCAGGGGCATAATGCTCCAGCTCTTCTGAGGGTGAGTGCCTTACAGTCTGGGGGACACTTGCAATCACATTCTCATTGGGTCTGTGAATTTCGCCCCTTTTTGAAGCTGAATGGGTAGTGGGAGTTTGAACAGAAGCTGATGAGGCTCTTCTCAAAATTTACCACTTTAAGGGCACCTGGCTGGCTTAGTCTGTAGAGAGACTCTTTGAGTTTGAGCCCCATGTTGGATGTAGAGATTATTTATTATTATCTTATTTAAAATAAGATCTTGGAGCACTAGGGGCGCCTGGGTGGCTCAGTCGTTGAGCGTCTACCTTCGGCTCAGGTCATGATCCCGGGGTCCTGGGATTGAGCCCCGCATTGGGCTTCCTGCTCCACGGGAAGCCTGCTTGTCCCACTCCCCCTGCTTATCTCCCTCTCTCACTGTGTCTCTTTCAAATAAATAAGATCTTTTAAAAAAAAAAAAAGATCTTGGGACACCTGGGTGGCTCAGTTGGTTAAGCGTCTGCCTTTGGCTCAGGTCATGATCCCAGGGTCCTGGGATTGAGCCCCGCATTGGGCTCCCTGCTGAGTGGAGAGCCTGCTTCTCCCTCTCCCTCTGCTGCTCCCCCTGCGTGTGCGGTCTCTGTTGAATAAATAAAATCTTTAAAAAAAAAAATCTTTATATATGTATATATATTTATAGATACACATACAACCCTAACAAGTAAGATTTAAGGTTGATGCCTACAACACCCACACCTGTTTACTGAAAACCATATACCATAAGGAAAGGGTATTTATCCGGGGCACCTGGGTGGCTCAGTTGGTTAAGCTTCTGACTTCAGCTCAGGTCATGATCTCAGGGTCCTGGGACAGAGGCCCCACGTCTGGCTCCACGCTCAGCAGCAGTGCTTGTCCCTCTCCCTCTGCCACTTCCCCATTCGTGCTTGCACTCTTTAATAATAAAACATCTTAAAAAAAAAAAAAGTTATGTATCAAGAGAGACCCAAAGGGGAAAGAAATGGAAATACCTGGGAAAAATTTCAGGGAAGTGGCATTTAAAATCTTTCAGCACATTAGGATTACCTCACTTAACAAATTGGGTCAGGAATAGGTGGGAAGGCGGCTTCCTGGCTGATGCAACTAGTATGAACAGTCATGGAAATGGGAAGAGTTTACATTTAATGTGCTGGGATCTGCCCAGGGCAGGCTATGGAAAGCAAAGCTGGGCTGATGGAACAGGCATCATGCCTTTGACAAGGCATCAGAAAGAGTTCATAGGTTGGGAAAACACTTACCTGGCCTCCCCTTAAGATGTGCAGGGCTATCCTAGCAACTGCAGCCAACACTGTTAGTGACTTCTTTTCCAGCCTTCCCTGCAGCTAAGGATGGCTACGTGACTTGATCTGACAAAGGAGACGTGAAGCTGGGAGTTTGTTCCTGACAGTCCCCTATGAGGATAGGCTGCCTTTACCCTCTTCTTGACTTCAATGCAGATGCAATGCTGGAACATCCTGTGACTGAGGACAAAAACCCAAATGCTAAGGACAGTGACATGGAAAATGGGAGTGGAGTCCCTGAAGGCATCCCTGAGCACTAGAACCAAGGCCAGCAGCTGCCTATGTGCCTACCTCTTAAGTGAGAGAAAAACAATCTTCGTTGATATCATGAACCCATTGTTTACTACTAGCAGCCAAATGTATTTTTTTTTAAAGATTTGAGAGAAAGCATGCCAGTGAGTGGGGAGAGAGTCCCAAGCAGACTCTGTGAGGAGCCCGATGTGGGGCTCAATCCCATGACCCTGAGATCATGACCTGAGCAGAAACCAAGAGTCAGACGCTTAACCTACTGCGCCACCCAGACACCCCAAATGTATTCTTATTTAACACAGCAACATGGGGCCTGACCTGCCTCATAGCTATTCCTACTTTCCCATAAACCAATCAGCAAGCAAGGAAAGTTCTCATTTCTTGAGATTTCTCCAAAGATGTATTGTCCTCAAGTACAACTAACAGGCCTTTTCCCACTTCACACTAACAAGACCCGGTGGGGTCCTCCAATTTATCAGGTCTGTGGACTCATTCTCCAAAAACTGTCTAGGACAAGCAATTCTGTTACCAACCTGCAGCATATGAGTGGGTCCCCCAGTGCTGCTGCTTGTCTGGGACTTGGGAATACAGAGGCTACAGACTTGGACCAACACCAGTGAAGCTTAAGGGTCTTCCTCTCATCTGGAAATGGCTTTGAGAGGCCCATGGAAGCTAGGCCACTGTTTTCAGTATCTACCTAGAAAAAATTTACTCTGTAAAGACAAATTTTAAGAGTAATGTGGCTCTTAAAAGAGCAACAGAACCCCTTTGTGCCCACCCATCCCATGTTTAGTTGGAAAAAGAGGGTGCCTGGGTAGCTCAGTTGGTTAAGCCTCTGCCTTTGACTTGGGTCATGATCCCAGGGTCCTGGGATCGAGCCCCACATCGGGCTCCCTGCTCAGCAAGGAGCCTGCTTCTCCCTCTCCCTCTGCTTGCTGCTCCCCCTACTTATGTTCTCTGTCAATTAAATTCTTAAAAAAGTGGAAAAAGAAACTCCCCCCTTCTCTGAGTCCTTTGTGTGCAATGTCTATTACATCACAGATACCCTGTTCTAGTAGATATACCTATGTAAAGTGATTTCAGCAACAGAATAAGATCAAGTTTTGGGTAAATTATGTGCTTTGCTATCAAATACTTTCCTCTCCAGGCGTGAAAGTGAGGAACCATTCAGTCAGCTGGTGTGTCAGACTTCCCTATCTGAATGTGGTCTCCAAACTAGGGAACTGAAGAGATGTAGACAGCAAGGGACACTCCTAAATAGCAAGCTTTGATGAACCTACCAAACATGATCTCAACCAGGAGGTCACCCAATTTTTCTTTCATTTTTCTTTTTTTAAAAAAATATTTATTTAGGGGCCCCTAGGTCACTCAGTTGGTTAAGCATTCAGCTCATATCATGATCCTGGGGTCTTGGGATCAAGGCCTGCATCAGCTTCTCCCTCTCCCCCTCTGTCCCCGCCCCCATGCTCTAATAAATAAATAAAATCTTTTTTAAAAATGAAATCTGAGAGAGAGAGAACCTCAAGCAGACTCTCTGTTGAACACAGGGCCCGACCCCACGACCCTGAGATCATGACCTGAGCTGAAATCGAGTTCAGATACCCAACCAAGTGACCCAGGTGCCCCTTTTTTTAAAAAATTTTTTTCTGGGGACACCTGGGTGGCTCAGTTGTTAAGTGTCTGCCTTTGGCTCAGGTTATGGGGTTGCGCCCTGTGTGGGGCTCCCTGCTCACCAGGAAGTCAGCTTCTACCTCTCCCACTGCCCCTCCCCCCAATTCATGCTCTCTCCCTATCTCACATAAATAAAATCTTAAAAAAAATTTTTTTTTAAATTTTTTAAGGAATCTGTACACCCAACGTGGGGCTTGTACTCAAAACCTGAGATCAAGAGATGATTGCTCCTCCAACCATGCTAGCCAGGTGCCCCGACCCAATTTTTCCAAAGGAAGTCTGTATTATGGCTTTTCCCCCTAAAGTTAATGTATTAACGCTATGGACAAATTTTGGCCATGTTAATCCCACAACATATGTCTGTCTGTTCGAAAGCAGCTTTTTTTTTTTTTTTTAATTCTTTAAGTAATCTCCACACCCAATGTGGGGCTCAAAGTCACAACCCCAAGATCAAGAGTCATGTGTTCTACCAACTGAGTCAGCCAGGCACCTGGGATAGAAACAATTTTAAATTTTTGTTTGTATCTGCAAAGAGGTTAACAATGAACCTTGAGCTCCTTGCTAACAGACTCTAGAACCAGTGCCTCTGCCTAGGGGTACAGGAGGATGAACATGACCACTGCCCTGAACCTGGTTTGTCTTCATTTGTAATCTTGAAGCAAGTGATTCCTATCAGACCAGTCATCTCTTCTTAAGCCAATTTAATGGCCTTGTGGGTTCTATTATGCATTTTCTGGTCCTTTTAGTCATAACCAGGCAGAAAACACATCAACTTCCCCTCCTCTCTGCCCCCAGACCAGCTTCTGGATTGGCTACTCATCTACTGCTGACAGGTCTCTCAGGTTTTAAAACTTTAACACTAAACCTCAGATGCTAAAATTGTCCAACAGTTGCAAGAAAGACAAAATGTATTATACAAGACTGTTCTGATAAGACCATGTTTTAATTGCCTATGACATGGATACATCACATAATGGCTCAAAATGTAAGATTAAAGAAAAAGATGAAAACGAGTTTGTGAATCCTTAATTTTAAGTAAGCTTCTGGCAAAAACAAAACAAAAAAACCCCAAAAAGCCAGGGGTTAGAATCATTTCAAAATTGTGTCTTCAAAACTAGCACCTTTCACCATCTGCTTTTATTCATTTTGCTGTGATACAACTAAAAAGGCCCGTAAATACCCCCCTGGGTCTCAAGTAACAGTTTTCTGAGAGCAAAAATGTCACTTTCTCTGTGCAGTGAAAGCTGGCATTTGGATGGGCTGGATCGGGTGGACAGGCTGGAACACTGGCTTCTTTCTCATCTCAGACAATGTTTTCACTGTGGGGAGCAGTTGATTCCTTTTGATGATCTGTAAGGCCAGCTGGGTATTACCTATAAAAACACTTCCCATTAAAAAAAAAAAAGCATAAACAATACCATGTGCAAAGCAAGCCATCAGCATCATGCAAGGGAAGTAAAAGAGGGTCTGGGAGAGCAGTGGTCTGCAACCTTTGCTACACACTGAAGCCACATCATGTCTCCATCCCATCCCCAGAAATTCTGATTTAAGAGATCTGGGGTGTGACCTGGGCAAGGGGATTTTTAGGGGTGCCTGGGTGGCTCAGTCATTAAGCGTCTGCCTTCGGCTCAGGTCGTGATCCCAGGGTCCTGGGATCGAGCCCCACATCGGGCTCCCTGCTCTGTGGGAAGCCTGCTTCTCTCTCTCCCACTCCCCTGCTGTGATGTGTCTCTCTCTGTCAAATAAATAAATAAATAAAATCCTTAAAAAAAAAAGAGGGATTTTTAAAAGCCCTAAGGTTTTTCTAAGGTATGACCCAGCTTGCAAACTTGTCTCCAGGTAGACTGCATGGAAGAAGGGCACTAGGACCAGTGCACTAACCCTATTCACACCTTTCAGGAGGCCAAGGCCAGAGGGGTACCAGGCACTTAATGCTATAAAAAAGCTATCGAAAGAGGGAACCATGTAAAGATTCCCATGATCAAAAGGAGGCATGACTTAGAACTCTTAATGTTTCTGTTTAATTTCTTCCATTCATGTCTCTTCTCTACTTCATGCTGTCTCTTATATAGGGCCCACAGTCATTTTTCTCAGAAGCCATGTCCTTAAAGGTTGTATGTGCTCCAGAAGTCTGACCTGGATTTAGGTCTGGATAACTGTCAGCAAGAACTGGTTTACTGTAAAACTCATTAATGACATCTATGTTCAAAATACTACAGTGTACAACTCTTAGCAACTGGCATTCTGCCTCATGTTCTCAATTCAAGTCATTTGGCTGCCTAAGAGAAAGGTTAATTAGTAGGGATTAATTATAATTGTCAGAAGTTATGCTTTCCTGTATTTTCACAGATAAAAGAAATACGGTTAAGTCACAAGAAGCAGGAATTTGTAAGATACCAAAAACTCCCTAGCTACATTTTTTTCTAGAAGAACTTGATGGGTAATATCTTCAAGGAAGGCAAAGTTTCAAATTCGAAGAGATAGATCAGACACCCAAAACCTTGGGTTCTTTGAAGGGATACAGTCCTTTTGTTTTTGTTTTTAAACTTCTATTTAAGTAATCTCTACACCCAACGTGGGGCTTGAACTCACAACCCCAAGATCAAGAGTTGCATGCTCTTCCAACTGACCCAGTCATCTCTGAAGGGATACAGTCCTAACTGGAGAGAATTACTTACCATTTTGCAGTTCAAGGTAGACTGCCAATAAGATGGCTTCAGGGGGCACCTCTTTAGGATGGATCATTGAAGCCGCCTTTGCTCAACAAAAAAGACACCCATGAAAAACCAACAGCTTAAGACACAAACTCCAAGTAATGCTGGGGGTGGGGGTGGGGGGAAGCCTACCAATGACAAGTTAGCAAACTCATTCCCACATGACCTCCTAGCAACTACTATCATTCTGTTCTGATGTCCCTCAGCTACCTTTGTCCTCATCCCTACTGATTAAACTAGACATGTAATTTTTCTTTAAATGATTCACTATTCATTTTCCCTTACCTAGTCCATAATGAGTTCTTAATAGGGGAAAGCTTTTCTTCCCTCTTGTTTTCACCTGCTTGGGGTTCTTCTTCCATGTCTTGGCTCTATTTGGTTTTGAGAAGGGTGACCAGACACTCGGGATTCTGCACTCCAGTCATTGGTCCAGGTCGGTTGTTGGTGGTTCTTCACCACAGACATGGTTGCACTTATATTAAAATCTGCATGTCCATTTGTTTTCCTAAGTAACAACTCAGTATTGCAGGTCTCAAGTTCCCAAAGTTAGCAATAAGAATTCAAACTTAAAAGTTGGTAATACAGAAAAAAAAATACCACTAAGCATGTTCAATGTCCCCATTTTTAAGGACTGAAACAGTACAATTTTGTCAAATAAATTTAATTGTTTAAGCAACATGCTATTCTTTCCTGGATCTGAGAGTCACTTCTCTAGCTAGCAATTTCTCTCTGACTTAGTCGTGAGAAAGGAAGCCTGGCCTGCTCTGGTCAATGGTGCTGAGATCATAGGTTTATTTCCTCAGTCTGGGCCTCTTTGGGCTGCAGCCTTTTCTCACACCTTACTATCAACTTGTATTCCCCCATCCAGTCTCAGGTACTCTGGCTTCCAGGCTGCCCTGCTTCTTCCCTTCATCTTATCAAAAAGTGTACTTGTATAAACATTTACTGATCAGAGGTGAGTGTGTGGGTAAGACAGGGACTCATCCTGACAATAAACGGGCATGCAAACAACTAACAGTAATCCAAACAAATTGATCCAAATGCTAGGGGGAGAAGAGAATGAATGTACTGTGAATATGAAGAGAGAAAAATGTTTCTTTTGAATGGAGAGCTTCAGGGCAAGGGGCACCTGCCGTAGTCCTTGCAGGGTGGATATTGGGTAACAGAAAATGGGGAGAAAGGCCTTGTAGACCGAACTGTGCAGATGGGAGATGTGTGGGGGACCAGAAGCTTGCACAAGGTCAGTTCCCAGCAGCCTTAGAAGAGATCTTGGATGAGCAGGTATGCTCTCATCCAGGGCACACCCTTAAGTTCTTCACGAACGAAGCAGGGAGGCTTTTATTTCTCTCACCACATCATGGAGGTATAATGACTCTGTTCAGAAAATGAGATTTTACACTTCTAGGCCAAGCTTCATACAGGCAAGATCATCTTTACAGCATTTTGTGGGTACTAAAATCTCTATTTTGCCTTCAAGTGGCTGGTTAACACAGGTCATTTATTGTTCTTTGCACTGATCACAGTCTGCAGCTTTCTCTAAAATACAGGCATTCACAACAGCAACTTTATGAGACTTGATGGTGCTCTGCTTACTGGCTGTTCAGAATGGCTAGTGGCGGGGAGGCAACCTCGGAAACACCTCCGTGGAGCCCTTTCCAACTCTTCACGTCACTGTCCTGCCCTCCGAGGCACGGTGGGCCTCCCAATTAACAAAGATCCAGCCACTGGATTAACCTAAAAACCAAGGGACCAAAACAAAACCCCCTTCAGACCCTGAGCCAGGCCTGAGCCCATCTGTCTCTCCCAGCGTGGCAGCCGCCATGGCCACCTGCTGTACGAGAACCTGAGCTAGACCGTGCATACTGCAACTTTAGATCAAAAGTCCTGTTTGTTGGGGTGCCTGGGTGGTTCAGATGGTTGAGCGTCTGCCTACAGCTCAGGTCATGGTCCCAGGGTCCTGGGATTGAGCCCCGAATCGGGCTCCCTGTTTGGTGGGGAGCCTGCTTCTCCCTCTCCCTCTACTGTTCCCCCTACTTGCGCTCTCTCGTTCTGTCAAATAAATAAATAAAATCTTAAAAAAAAAAAAAAAAAAAAGTCCTCTTTGCTGTAATCAACTCCTTCCCAATCAACTGGTGTAACTCAACTGCAAGATAATAGCAAACATGTTTCCTTGGATAGTCCATCACTTAACATTTCTGATTTTGAATCAGAAGTGCCGACCAGATGCCACTTTAACTAAATATCACTCGTGGTTATTTTGCACATGGTAAGATTCTTCATGGCTCTATATGACAAAGTGGTCTTCACAGGAAGAACATTTCCAGAAGCCACCAAATCTCTTGAGAATAGGTGTAATTTCAATTTTAGCTACTCTGACAAGCATATAGGGACATGGGCTCTCTCCTGTGCTCCTGGTGATTATACCATTTGACACAAACTTTCCATATTAGAAGTCTTAAAATTCTGCACACCCTTTGACCTCGCAATTCCCTTTACAGGCAGGGTTGCATCATGCCTACCTATTTTTACTGTTTGATTCCCATGGCTTATCAAGAAGTAGTGCTCACATGCTTGCAATTTGAATTAGTATCTTTTTGAGGAATTACCCCTTTCTGAGTTTTTGACCCAGCCTCTGGAGCTGCCATTGGTGCTATCTGGTCACCTGGTCCCCTAGTGCAAGTAAGGGTCCATGTTCATGACTGCTCCAGGGATGGGCAGGAAACCTAAAGAGGCCCAATCAGAATCTTCCCAGAGACCTACTGATGATACATCATTTCAGTGGTAGAATTCAGAGGTGTATTTCAGTTACATGTTGCCAGTAATTTTCTTTAACATATGTGGAATTTCTTTGGCACCAGCTTTCTTCTGAAGTCTCCCGTTTTAGTGGTCCAGCCACACAGTACTTATCCTGCTGCCCCATAAGCAGTGTTGGTGGTTTCTAGTATGTCCTTTCAGAGCTCTCGTATGCACATACACAATCATAAAGCAACAGTTTTAAATCTTGGTCTTTTCACTTAGTATATCTTGGATATCTTATCATTTTAGTACACAGAGTTTACAGCGGCATTGTGTTCGACTGTATGGATGCACCGTTATTTAAGTGATCCCTTATTTAGATAGTTTCCAATCTTCTGAAATTTTAATTATAAAAACCATTGGGAAAAATCCTCTATTAAGTGCCTACGTTCATTTGTAATAGCTGATCAGTTGTTTACCTTGCAAGAATATTTCTAAGCTTGGAAAAGTAATATTCCAATTTTTAACAAATTGACCAGAGCCTCAAACAAAGTAACAAAACCCAGAAACTCCAAACCCTTTGCTGGCTGCCTTACAAGAGGGCTTAGCCCCACCACTTCCAGCCTCACCTGGTGGAGACACTTTCGGGCTTTGTCGTATTCGCTCCTCAGGCAGTAGGCGCTGCCAAGATTGAATAGCATCACGGTCCTGGCAGAGGTGACCGAACTGGGGTAGCACTGAGGGGCCCGCTTCCCAGCTGGGGAAAAAGAACGTGGACCCTGGTGAAGAGGCCGGGTCAAGGGCAAGGGGGCAACCCAATCCACCGCCCCAGCAGCTGCTCAGACTAAAGCACAAGGCTACTTCTTAGGTTGACAAATGGACACAAAAGGCTTGAGCCTACATCTTTTGGATGCAAAGCCAGGCTACTTTAAGTATTTACAAAACTTCTTACTCACAGGATTCCATTGCTTCATTTTCACCTTTGTCTGAGCCTACAAAAACATGAAAACAAACCTGAGGGGGAAGGACAACAGAGTATATCTTCTAGAAACCTAATTTTGTTTATGAAATGGAAAATCTAGTATCATAGCAATCTGTAATGTCACAGTGTTTACTTTTCATGTAGTGGAGGTTCTATTAGAGGACACCAGAAGGTACCACCCACCACCACCCCATTCCTGCATAATATCTTGAATAAAGTGAATGCCAGTCTTACTTTCTTAAAAACTTAGGGATGATTTAAAACTGACTTTTGAGGGGCGCCTGGGTGGCTCAGTCATTAAGCGTCTGCCTTCAGCTCAAGTCATGATCCTGGGGTCCTGGGATCAAGCCCAGCACGGGGCTCCCTGCTCCACGGGAAGCCTGCTTCTCCCTCTCCCACTCCCCCTGCTTGTGTTCCCTCTCTCGTTGTGTCTCTCTCTGTCAAATAAATAAAATCTTTAAAAAAAATAATAATAATAAAAAATAAAACTGACTTTTGAATGCTTTTTTCTACTTTCCCCTAGACTGCAGAATCCCTTTAAGGAGAAAAATACAGTATGAGAATCAAAACAAATTTTTCTACTACCAGCCTTTCAAAAGTGAGAGTCTATTTCTTTCTTTAAAATAGTCTTTCTTGGGGCGCCTGGGTGGCTTAGTTGTTAAGCATCTGCCTTCGGCTCAGGTCATGATCCGGGGTCCTGGGATTAAGCCCAGCACTGGGCTCCCTGCTCCGTGGGAAGCCTGCTTCTCCCTCTCCCACTCCCCCTATTTGTGTTCCCTCTTGCTGTGTCTCTCTGTCAAAAAAATAAAATAAAATCTTAAAAAATAAAATAAAATAAAATAGTCTTTCTTGGGGCGCCTATGTGGCTCAGTCAGTTGGGTGTCTGCCTTCAGTTCAGGTCATGATCCCGGGGTCCTGGGATTGAGTCCCGCATCAGGCTCCCTGCTCAACGGGAGTCTGCTTCTCCCTCTGCCCCTCAACCTGGCTCATGCTGTCTCTCTCTCGCTGTCTCTCAAATAAATAAAAATCTTAAAAAAAAAAAAAAAAGTTAAAAAAAGAAAATAGTCTTTCTTTTCTTTCTTCTTCTTTTTTCTTTTTTTTGGTCTGCTCTACACCCAACGTGGTGCTTGAACTCACACCCTGAGATCAGAGTTTCATGCTCTTCTGACTGAGCCAGCCAGGCACCCCTCTAAAGTAAGCATTTAGACCATGTGATTATCAACTCTTAGGTCTACTCAGCACATAATTACTACAAAATATGTACAGCCAAAAATGTAGAGAGCCAACCCAAAACTTCTTTCCCTTCACAACTGTGCCTTCAGATTTCCACACATCCAAGAAGGAGGTGGAAATGATGACCGGTTCTGATCAAATGTGTCCTCACTAACCTTGGTCCTGCTCATTTGAAGAGATCCCTAAGGAAACATCAGTGACATTCTCTGGGTTCAAGTGAGTAATGGCATCAGATATTCTGTCCAGAGAGATGAGGGCTTCTGCAGCATATAAATGGCCCAAAAACCTAAGATGAAAAGAACAGATTCCAAACTGAGAAGTAGGTCATCACAAAACACCCAATGTATAACAAGATTTGGTGTACATATGCTTCACATATTTCAAATCTTTGAATTGAAATAGAAGTTTATAAATGGATCAATTAAAGGTCACTTAACTCTTACCTCTTTATATAAAAATATCTTAAAATATACAATAATTTTTATATCAGCTAAGCTGGAACAAATGACACATATCAATTAAGAAAAAAGTCCAGAATTGGCAAATTTACTATTCTGTTTATGCAGAAAATAACATTAACATGAGGAAAGGAATGAAGTTCTAAAATAAGAGACAGGTCCAAGGATGAATCCTCTAGTCTCCGCTGCTGGAATAGTCAAAACACATCAGGGTGCCAAACGGGACTCAGACCAGATTTGGGTTAGATCAACTTTACTTTCTATCCCAAAGGTTTCCTGCTTTTCAAATCATCTATTTTATGCCTACTGATGTTTTTAGGACAAATACACATCCTCCCGGCTTATAAGAGCCTGCTTCTTCCGGTCTTTTACTTACAGGCCATTTTTCTCTATGATCACCTGATTGATTTTTCAAAATTAAAAGAGGATTAGGTATATTCCACCCTTGCTGAAAATCTTAATGACTTTTCCTACCTGAGAACAAAACTTTTTATCAACTTAAAGCTCTCCAAGTTTGGTCCCACTTTTCTATATCCAGTCAATATTCCCACCCCCTCAAAAATTGCTCTGGTCCTACCAGACAGTGTCCTGGGCAGGGCGCACCCACCGTTCCCCCATGGCCTGGCCTTCTTGGGCAAGCCTGGCCTCATCTCCACAAGCCAACATCTATTCCTCCTTTTATTTTATTTTTTAAGATTTTATTTTCAAGTAATCTCTATACCCAATGTGTGGCTTGAAATCACAAACTTGACATCAACAATTGCATGCTCTACCAACTGAGCCAGTCAGGGATCTCTCTACTCCTCCTTTTAAATGGCCAGCTAGGTCTCACCTACTCTAGCTAGCCTGACCCAACTGAATCTGTCCCCATGAATCTCGAGTCCTCAAATTTTAGGCTCTTTTCGGGGCGCCTGGGTGGCTCAGTTGGTTAAGCGACTGCCTTCGGCTCAGGTCGTGATCCTGGAGTCCCGGGATCGAGTCCCACATCGGGCTCCCTGCTCAGCGGGGGGGTCTGCTTCTCCCTCTGACCCTCTTCCCTCTCGTGCTCTCTGTCTCTCATTCTTTCTCTCTCAAATAAATAAATAAAATCTTTAAAAAAAAAAAAAAATTTTAGGCTCTTTTCAATATAACCTTTTTAGAGATTTACACATATTAACCACTCAAGAGCTCTTTAATTCTTTATTAAGCAATTTCTTCTAACTAAGAGGGGCTGCAATGACCTTATTTTGGTTCTCTACCAAATACCCTAACAGAAATGACAAGTTTTTAAAAAATCAGTAGGGGCGCCTAGGTGGCTCAGTCGTTAAGCGTCTGCCTTTGGCTCAGGTCATGATCCCGGGGTCCTGGGATCGAGCCCCACATCAGGCTCCCTGCTCAGCAGGAGGCCTGCTTCTCCCTCTCCCCCTGCTTGTGTTCCCTCTCTCGCTGTCTCTCTCGTCAAATAAATAAATAAAATCTTTAAAAAATCAGTAACTTCACTTATATTTTGAAATAAGATAATTTAAAAATTTCATTAAAGTAGTACCCACAAGCCAGTAATCATTACAAAACAGAAACACATAAATTCAAAGAACTACTTCAAATTGTCTTCTGTGAATTACTTTATTAAAAACATCTTCCTTTTGGGGCACCTGGGTGGCTCAGTCGTTAAGCGTCTGCCTTCGGCTCAGGTCATGATCCCAGGGTCCTGGGATCGAGCCCTACATCGGGCTCCTTGCTCAGCGGGAAGCCTGCTTCTCCCTCTCCCACTCCCCCTGCTTGTGTTCCCTCTCTCGCTGTCTCTCTCTGTCAAAAAATAAATAAAATCTTTTAAAAAATTAAAAAAAAAAAATCTTCCTTTTTTAGCCAAATGAAATGCCTTCATGACACTCAAAGCCAAGAAATCTTTGACCAGGTGTACAGAAAGCAAAAAGTTGTGGGGTAAAGCTGCTGTGGTATGTGAGCTGCCAAATGCAGAATTACCTGCTTGTCTTTGCTGGGAAGACAGACAGTGGCCTTGTTATTAATTAAGAAACCAATACTTAGGAAAGAATAGTTAAGAGAATTAAAAAAGAAATCAAGAGAATTAAAAAAAGAAATTGCCAGACACAGCTTGGCCAATCCCTCAAAAGTTGATAAACTTAAAAACCCTCCAACGAATGCCAAGTAAAGAATCTACCTGGGATTTGAGAACAGTGACCACAATGTCAACCAAAGAGGTTGAAAAAGCAGTGAAGATTTGTGTTTCACTTCTGTTAAACAGCAAAACAAACCAAACACTGCTCTAATCATGGCCGTGGCACCACAGGCCAAGTGTGGACTTCGGCGGCAACTCTGGGCTGCTACTTCCCCGAGTTGGACGGTGGTGTCCTCAGAGGCAACCCCGCTGCTTGAACTGGAACTCGGGATCCCTCCAGGTCTCAATGTTAGGCAAGGCTTTCTTATATTTGATTGTGGCAAAGCCTCTTATGTTACTGGATATTCTTTTAATTATCTTTTTTTTTTTTTTTTGAAACACAAGATATGTTTGGGAAACACTGACCTAAAATAACCGTAATCATTGTTAATTTTAGATGACTGTATAAAGTCATACTTTTTCTTCTTTTTTCTTTTTTTTAAAGATTTTATTTATTTATTTGAGACAGAGAGAATGAGAGAGACAGAGAGCACATGAGAGGGGAGAGGGTCAGAGGGAAAAGCAGGCTCCCTGCCAAGCAGGGAGCCCGATGCAGGACTCGATCCAGGGACTCCAGGATCATGACCTGAGTCGAAGGCAGTCACTTAACCAACTGAGCCACCCAGGCACCCAAAGTAATACTTTTTCTTAAGGACAAACATAATTAAACATCAACAGAATTATTCCTCAGAGTATGATCTCCCAATTCTAAGCATTGCACATTATAAACAAAGACCATTAAAAGGCAAGAGTAAGTAATTATATTCTGGAGATTATAGGTATATACCTACAGGATGAATGAAAAAACAACTGTCCTAATGTTATGCAGAGTATCTGTGGTTCCGAATAAAATTTCTAGCAGAGCATCATACAAAGATTCAAAGACAGCTGCATCTCACTCAACCTCCATAAATGGAAAGAGAGGTGTTTTAGCCAATTTTAGACTGACAATGACACTAATACTGAAGAGGCATAAAACTCAGGTAGTCAGAATTGTTATCTATTTAACTTGCATTCCTTGAAGCAGATTTATCATGCTGACTAAACTCCTGTTTTTGTGGGTCTTCTTCCTGAGGACTCATCTTATTTTGGGGACTAATACGTGAAAATATGCTCCAGTCAGGCCTAGTAGTGGACACTAGACAGTGCAAAGTTTCTGCCTCCTGATACTCAGTACAGCAAATGCTACTTCCCTTAATCCTCGAGGTACAACAAGGGAAAAGAACTACCAAATTAATGTTTTAGTCAGTTGCTTTGTCTAGATAATACATCCCACTGGGGGAGTAAAGAGCAGCAATATGTACCACACACTAATTGAAAACCTCCAAACAAAACGACCCTGGGACACACAGGGGAAGTCACACTTACTTAAGCGATCCTGACAGCTTGGGCTGCTGAAGAAGTTTATCTGCGTGATTCAAAGCCATAAGGTTATCACCCAAAGCCAGAGCCACGTAAGCACTACAGGCAAGTATGGAGCATCTGGAACACAAAAGGGAAGGGCTGAAAATCTGAGTTACAAAATTGACAATGGTTGTATTTGTTATTAAATATGAAAGAACGCCCTAATTAAAGCTGTGACAATCTGGACACCAGGAAAGAAGAGAGAGGAAGTCACAACAGTAATGGTAAGAATTAGGATGATGTATAAAACTACCATCTGAGGCACAGTGTGGCTATCTACCCAAACCATCTTTAGCTTCCATCCAACTGACCCCCATCTCCAACAAAATAACCAAAAGGAGTTACAATATTTAGCCTGTAAAAAAATATGTAGTTAATGGCCTAGTGAGAATTTACTTCCCATAGAACACTTAACATCCTAGAAATAAAGCTCCAGAAGCAGATTACTATTCTTTCAAACTCATTTCGCCGAGAAACACAATTAACTCACTAAAAAATCCACTTAGCTTAAAGTATTCTTCTCTGAACCTGTTACGTCTATAGTTCTTGCTAAGCAACAATATCAAGAGTAACTAAAAGAATTTCATTCATACACGTACTATTACCCTAAATGAATATTCAAGAAAGAAATCAGGCTGAGTAAATACACGTGAAGATAAGAAAATTTAAGTTACATTGACTTTGCTAAGTTGCATTGGAAAGCAAACTTCTGTTTGGTTTTCTACTTAACGGGCAGCTCATTTGAAACAGGTCTAGCTAAAGACTTGACACTAATAGATCACTTGAATGTTAAACAACCGCTCCAAAAAGCAATCTTAAAATAAACCCCTGTCAAATAGAAATGAGGTCTGAACGGCCAACCACAAATGACCCAACTTAGATACAGGGTTTTGAGTTATGTTTACAAATTACAGTACATATGTGTATCATTAAGTACATTCGGGCTGTAATTTCAGTCTAAGGAAGAATGCAACCCCCACAGCCCTGCAGTTTTCTAATAATCTGAAATCCTTAACTAGAAATGGCCCTTCTAAAAGTGCCGTAGCTGGGCAAATCAGACAAACAGAAGTAGTCTGCTGTTTCCTCTTCACTGAATGAGTCCTGGGTGTTGGAACCTTGGAAAATTACCCCATTAAAGGCAAAATAATCCCCTCAGCAACTCACAACACAGAAAAGTAGACTGGTCCCAGAGGAGACACAAGGAAATTGAGATTCATGGCCTTAGGCTACAATGGTAGGGGCTGAAAGAGTGCCTAATGTCGTCCCTTGTTTTAAAAAGATAGAGATTGAAATCCAAAGTCATTTAATATATTCTCTAGCTTAGAGTGTGTGATTAGAGTTAGGACTAACATTCAACACCATGGACTCCTAATTCACTGCCCTTCCCATCCTATCATATTACTTCACTATCGGTTCACAAGACCACCTGAAAATAAAGTAGAAAGAAAAGATTGTTATGATTTTCCCAATGCATTCGTAACTATGCAGACAACAAATGTAGGTACTTAAGCCTGTCTCTTTAAAAAGGAAGAAAACAGAAGGTAATGTTTAAATTTTTTTATTGTTATATTAATCCCCATACATTACATCATTAGTTTTAGATGTAGTGTTCCATGATTCATTGTTTGTGCGTAACACCCAGAGCTCCATGCAGAACGTGCCCTCTTTAATACCCAACACCAGGCTAACCCATCCTCCCACCCCCCTCCCCTCTAGAACCCTCAGTTTGTTTTTCAGAGTCCATCGTCTCTCATGGTTCGTCTACCCCTCCGATTTCCCCCTCAAGAAGGCACT
>NW_023270268.1:2450186-2496415 GCF_011800145.1 Mirounga leonina
TCAGAGTCCATCGTCTCTCATGGTTCGTCTACCCCTCCGATTTCCCCCTCTTCATTCTTCCCCTCCTGCTATCTTCTTTTTTTTTTTTCTTAACATATATTGCATTATTTGTTTCAGAGGTACAGATCTGAGATTCAACAGTCTTGCACAATTCACAGCGCTTACCAGAGCACATACCCTTCCCAGTGTCTATCACCCAATCAGCCCATCCCTCCCACCCCACCCCCCACTCCAGCAACCCTGTTTGTTTCCTGAGATTAAGAATTCCTCATATCAGTGAGGTCATATGATACATGTCTTTCTCTGTTTGACTTATTTCACTCAGCATCAAAGTTTAAATTTTTTTAAAAGATTTTATTTATTTGAGAGAGAGTGCAAGCAAGAGACCTGACAAGCAGGGGAAGCAGGAGAGAGAGAGGGACAAGCAGACTCCCCACTGAGCAGGGAGCCTCCCATGGGGCCGATCTCAGGACCCCGAGATCATAACCTGAGCGGAAAGCAGCCGCCTAACCGACTGAGCAACCCAGCCGCCCCTCCAAAGTTTAAATTTTCTTACTGAGCACATAATTTAAAATCTGAACCCTGTTCACATAAGAGAATAAGAACAGGCAAGTAATGTCCTTCTCAAAGGGATTTTTTGACAAGCTTACTGTCAATATCCCTATGTTTCCAAGAGTTGTCTTTACCAGCCAATCTGTCCTGTGGCCACAGCCCCGAGGGGGCATCCTCTCTCTGATGGAAGAAGCAAGGGCCCAAAGAAGGGAGGCAATGGCTAGTTATCTCCCCCATGCAGTAGCTCCTCAGTGCTTAGCTCTTTGTCGTGAGATTAGGGTGACTTAATTTCCTCTTTTGGCTTATTTGTACTATTTTATTTATTTATTTAAAAGATTTTATTTATTTATTTGACAGAGAGAGACACAGTGAGAGAGGGAACACAAGCAGGGGGAGTGGGAGAGGGAGAAGCAGGCTTCCCGAGGAGCAGGGAGCCCGATGCGGGGTTCGATCCCAGGACCCTGGGATCATGACCTGAGCCGAAGGCAGACACTTAATGACTGAGCCACCCAGGTGCCCCTGTACTATTTTAAAATGGCAACGAACACAAATTCATCAGCCAGGTATGTATGCTTATGAAGAAAAGGACTTTTAAGGCCTAAGTCTCCAGAGGCCCAAGAAAGCCATCAGCTCAGGGCCTATATGAACGAAAATCACTAAGTTTAATATCCATTTTCATCCATGACTTGGCCAAAGATCAGACATAAGCTCCTTCAAAGCAGAAGCCCACCACCTTTTGTTTCCTGCACTAACACTGGAACAATTCCTCAGCATCTACGCAGTAGGTGTTTAACAGATAATCACTGAAGACCACAGCTTTCAACATTTTTTGACTTACTGCTCCAGGCACGCAGACCTCCACCTGTCTTGTTGGCAGGCTGCCTCACTGACGAAGCCACCTCCTTCCCAGCTCCCACAGACAGGAGAGTCATCCTGCATGCTCTGGGGCCTAGCGTCTAGGACAGCCACACCTCAGGCAGGCTTGCTGGGAAAAGCCTGCCCTGGCCTCTCCCGACAGTAGGGGGCTATTACTGCTCCAGCCCACTGTCAAGCCCACTTTGGGTCCAGAAATCAGTCATGTAAGATTGCAGCAGGTTTCTGCTGCCCAGGAAGTCCAGACTGCAGCTATGTACCAGGTAAAAATCTGGTTTCCTCAACTTTTACCCTTTTTTCCCAGAAGAGATCCTATCAAATCACAACAGGGTAGAAGATTCTACTAATAATCTTTCTTTTCAAAAATACTTAAATATGTCAAGCAGAACTCTGTGGCTGGCATTCTGATCAAGAGCTGTCAGGATTAAGCAAGTTTCATTGCTTGCACAAAACTAAAACTAACATTTATGACCCCTCTTCCCTTAATGCCTCACAATCTATCCCAACCTCTCATCATCCTCACTCATCCTCCTTTTCCTCTAGGAAACAATATTCTACTCTGCCATTAATTCCTACTGAGTGCTAACACTAGAAACACATATAGCTCTATCTACTAAGCCCCTGGAGAAATCACTTTACCTTTGAGAGTTGCTACTTAAAATACTAACCCCCCCCCGCCCCCCACTTCCCTGAGTCACTGTCCAATCTGCTTTACCAACCACACAGTGGATCTGACAGTTCATCAGACTGGAAGAACTATACCTCAAGGGAAGAGACACACTAGCTTTCCATCCCCTGCCCCCAGTCTACAACCCCCCCCAACTGGAGGATCTGACATAACCCCATACTCTCTCCTCTACATGTGGGAGGAACTTGCTCTAGGTCCATAGAATGCCAACCCTTGGAAAGGAAAGAACAAAAAAGAAAAAAGAAAAGAAATGGGGGTAGGGACTTTCCTTAAAGCATCAAATTACAGCAACAAGGTATATAAGACTGGGCATCAAAAGTCTATCAAGCCACATATTCTGTAATGAGTTAAATGAATCTAAACCAAATGTCTGAAATAGTTTAACCCTTATTAAAAGAGGCTAAAATGGGGGTAAATCTAGTCAGTCACCATGTGTCAAAGGAAATTATAAAGAGATCTTACAGCAAACAAGTTTGAAAAATTGGCCCAAAAAATCCAATAAAGAATTTCTTCCAGGGGACGTGCCTGGGTGGCTCAGTCAGTTGGGCATCTGCCTTCGGCTCAGGTCATGGTCCCAGGGTCCTGGGATCGAGCCCTACGACGAGAGGCTAGATGGGGAGACTGCTTTTCTCTCTCTCTCTCTCTCTCAAATAAATAAATAAAAATCTTTTTCTTTTTTAAAAGATTTTTATTTATTTATTTGACAGAGAGACGGAACGCAAGCAGCAGGAGCGGGAGAGGGAGAAGCAGGCTTCCCGAGGCGCAGGGAGCCCGATGCGGGCTCGATCCCAGGACCCTGGGATCATGACCTGAGCCAAAGGGAGACGCTTAATGACTGAGCCACCCAGGCGCCCTAAATAAATAAAATCTTTTTTTTTTTTTTTTAAAGATTTTATTTGAGAGAGAGAATGAGATAGAGAGAGAGCATGAGAGGGGGGAGGGTCAGACGGAGAAGCAGACTCCCTGCTGAGCAGGGAGCCCGATGCGGGACTCGATCCAGGGACTCCAGGATCATGACCTGAGCCGAAGGCAGTCGCTTAACCAACTGAGCCACCCAGGCGCCCCTAAATAAATAAAATCTTAAAAAAAGAAAAAGAATTTTTTCCAAGCTGAATAGATTATATAATTTCAAAAAATAATCAGGCGTGTGGCTGGCTCAGCTGGTAGAGCACTCGACTCTTGATCTCAGGGTTGTGAGTTTGAGCCCTATGGTGGGCATGGAGCCTACTTTAAAAAAAAAAATCTTTCAAGCTATTTCCATTATCCATGATAATTTCGAAAATGTTAAACTTGTCAACTTTCAAATCTTAAAAGAAAATTTTTAAGTTTTTCACTTCATGTGTTTTGTAAACATTTTGCTTTTCTGGTAACAGTTCTGTACAAAAAGAAGCTTACTGACAAACATACCCCAAATCCAAAACAAATAGAAGCCCAACACAAAGAAGCTGAAAAAAGTTTTTTCAACCAAATCTAGCGTCTCAAAGGACCGAGCCCTAGCCTAGGCAGCAAATAAAATTCATAAAGTCACAGACACAGCATTTTATATACAGACGGGACCTGAAGATCATCCGACCCAATTCATTTACTTGACAGAAAAGTAAGACCTACAGGGGTTAAAGGATTTGTCCAATGTCAGCAGTGGCCATATGGGGCTTCCACAGAATGGCAGACCACTGAAGAATTACTCGAGCCCTGCCAATATGAACACTGCTTATGATGTGAAGGAAATGTCACATATGCAGGTTCCTTCTTTGGTGGAATTGATTATAGATGGATACATTTCTTTCTTTCTTTTTTTTTTTTTTAAGATTTTATTTATTTATTCATGAGAGACAGAGAGAAACAGAGGGAGAAGCAGGCTCCCAAGGAGCGGGAAGCCCGATGCGGGACTTGATCCCAGGACCCTGGGATCATGACCTGAGCCGAAGGCAGACGCTTAACCATCTGAGCCACCCAGGCGCCCAAGATGGATACATTTCAATAGGACCACACACTCAGATGTAAGAACAATAGGAGATTCAAAAGATTTTCAGCCATAATTCTGTTTTAGGTATGTCTCATGAGCTATAATATAACCACTAGGCCAAAACCAAAAGAAACTGGATTCCATAAGTATACTAGAACTGCCTATAATATTTATGTCATCAACCATTTGTTTGATTCATCTTCTCTCAAACACTGGGTCATGGGAGGTCCCCCTTAACTGAATGGGAAATCATCCACTGAGTATTACATCAAATTCTAAATGAACTAATTAAAGTTTTATAATTTATACTTGTAGAACAACTTAACTGGGCTTAATTAAATGTGACCTGAAAACTTCCTTTTATCCATTTTTGAGCCTCTTATTAAACAAAAAAAAAAGACAAATTGAAATTTCATTTTTATTTTTTATTTTTTTAAAAGATTTTATTTATTTATTTGACAGAGAGAGACACAGCGAGAGAGGGAACACAAGCAGAGGAAGCAGGAGAGGTAGCCTGATGCGGGGCTCAATCCCAAGACCCTGGGATCATGACCTGAGCCAAAGGCAGAAGCTTAATGACTTGAGCCACCCAGGTGCCCCTCACTTTTATTCTATATGCTGTGATTTTAATTTCTCATACAAACATTTCCCATGTGGGCCCCCAAATTACTTCTTGCCCTTTTCCAGTTCTGTTATACTGTTTTCCAAGTTCTAGAGCAGTTCCATTTTAGTTTCAGAAATTAAAAATCACAATCTCAGAATGAATAACAAAGATGTCCTATAATATGCAACATGTAAGAATCAGTACATATACCTAAGCTGGTTATTAAACCACTGTGCAGGGTGCCTGGGTGGCTCAGTTGGTTAAGCGACTGCCTCCGGCTCAGGTCATGATCCTGGAGTCCCAGGATCGAGTCCCGCATCGGGCTTCCTGCTCAGCAGGGAGTCTGCTTCTCCCTCTCCCACTCCCCCCTCTTGTGCTCTCTCTCTCAAATAAATAAAATCTTTAAAAAAATAAAAAATAAATAATAAATAATAAACCACTGTGCAACAATGAAATGTTAATATGTGACTAATTAGGCCTATGAACTTATTTCTTTCCTGTTAATAAGATACTAGTATGCGAAAGAATTAAGTTGAGCGCTTACTTCGTATCATATATAAAAATTATCTGAAAAACAGATAAAAGACCTAAATGTAACACGTAAAACTATAAAACTCTTAGAAGAAAACAAGAAAACCTTATGTCTTTGAATTTGGCAAAGGATTCTTAGATAGGACATGAAAAGCATGGTCAATAAAAGAAAAAAGTAAGGGTTGCCTCAGTGGCTGAGTGAGTTGGGTGTCTGGCTCTTGGTTTCAGCTCAGGTCATGATCTCAGGGTCCTGGAATTGAACCCATGTCAGGCTCTGTGCTCAATTGGGGAGTCTGCTTGATTTCTCTCCCTCTGAACCACACCCCCAATTCACACTCTCTAAAATAAAGAAACCTTTAAAAAAAAAAAGAAAAAGAGGGTGCTTGGGTGGCTCAGTTGTTAGGTCAGGTCATGGTCCTAGGGTCCTGGGATCAAGCCCCGCATCGGGCTCCCTGCTCCACAGGAAGCCTGCTTCTCCCTCTCCCACTCCCCTACTTGTGTTCTCTCTCTCGCTGTCTGTCAAATAAATAAATAAAATCTTTTTAAAAAATGTGATTAATCACATTTTTTAAAAATTAATATTTTATTTATTTGAAAGAGAGCACAAGCAGGGGGAGCAGGAGAGGGAGAGGGAGAAGGAGAAGCAGGCTCCCCACTGAGCAGGAAGGCCAACGTGGGGCTCAATCCCAGGACCCCGGGATCATGACCCCAGCTGAAGGCAGACGCTCAATCGACTGAGCCAACCAGGTGCCCCTCAATAAATAAATCTTTAAAAAGATAAAAATAAAAACTCAGAGCAGCACTGTCCAATACAAATATAATTGGACCTGTAAGTATAATTTTAAATTTTCTTTTTTTAAAAGATTTTATTTGAGAGAAAGAGACAGTGAGAGAGAAAACACAGGCAGGGGGAGTGGGAGAGGGAGAAGGAGGCTTCCCGCGGAGCAGGGAGCCCAACGTGCGGCTCGTTCCCAGGACCCTGAGATCATGACCTGAGCCAAAGGCAGATGCTTAACTGAGTGAGCCACCTAGGCGCCCCTCAAAAGAATATATTTAGAATTACATTAATTTTTGTAAAATTTAAAACTACCTTAAAAATTTTAATTTTTTTTAGTGATCTCTACACCCAACATGGGGCTCAAACTCACAACCCCGAGATCAAGAGTCGCATGCTCTACTGACTGAGCCACTGAGATCCAATACCTTAAAATTTTAATGAGATATAATTATATACACTAAAATGCATCACTTGAAGTGTACAGTTTGCTGAGTTTGAATATATACATGTAACCACCAGCCCAGCTAAAGTACAGAACATTTCTATCACTGCAGAAAGATTCTTCCAGTCAATTCCTCCCAACCACTGCTCTGATTTCTATTAACATAAATTAGTTTTGTATAGTTTTGCCTGTCATATAAATGGCATAAATGGAATCATACTGTAGATACCTTACACTGCATAAAAGAAACACAAAATGTTTTGAGATTCATTCATATTGACTTGTGCATCAATAATTTGTTGCTTTTTATAGCTGAATAGTATTCCAGTGTATATAGTGGATTATAATTTAGTTATCTGTTCTCTTATTAATGGTTACTGGACTACTCCTAGTTTTTCTCTATCATGAGTAAAGTTGCTATGATTTATTGTATGTACAAGTTTTCATTTATCTTGGGTATGTACCTAGAAATAGAATCACCTTTTCTTTGAAAATTTTAAGTCATAGCATTTATTTAATTTAAGGCTGTAGAATGTGTGTATGTGTGTGCGTGCTTTCCTAATTGAATGAAACTGATGGCTTTGCAGAGCTCGGAATGATTCAGGAACTGAACAATACTCTAACAGTGTTCATCTGTTCATCTGAGCCTCACAATTAAACTTAGTTGATTTCTGAGACATTTCCTGATGTGGGGTAAATTTCTGTTTTAATTGTGAGAATATTCTTCTGAAATCTTTCTTAATTCTAATATAGAATCTCATTAATTGCTTCAGGTGTCATCTGTCTTCAAAAAACATTCTTGAAACTTGGTTAGAATGAATATTTTGGGGGACCCATCTTCATTTATATACAGATGAAAAAAATGAAAGTACTCAAGAGGCTGTGAACCCATACCAAAGGAAGTGGCCATTATAACACTCATGATAATTTACTGCATATTAGTTATGCTGGAAATAGGAAATGAGGTTTTACATTGGTGTCTTGGGTATTAGAGGGCACAAGGGGTCAAAGATAATAGTCCATAAAAAATACACTAGTCACACACACATTTCCAATCACATAAAAGAATTCAGGTCAGAAAAAGATGAAATCTCTAAGAATTCCATGATCTTAACAGAAAACCAATGTACTCAGTCTCCTTCCTTCTATAGAAGACAGCTGGCTCCTGCCACAGACCTGCCCTTTAACACGCCCAACTGCATTATGAGCTTTTATAGCTTTGAAAATTACGACACAAATCTTTTACGACTCCTTCCCTGCACCATTTGTCTCCACATTACCGTTACTACTGTCTTGCATAGCAGTTCTTTTTATAAATCTACCCTAAGGCTCCTTCCCTCTTGTTCCATTTCCTTTCTCCCATCTGCTCCATAAGAAAAAAGGTTAATATATACCAGCAAACCCATCTTTACCTCAATTTATGATGATGGAATTCCCAATGGAGACCCTTTGCCCCTTTCCACAAAAACAGGGAAGTAATTTTATTTTCTCTGAAAATCATCAATCCTCCTATTAGGGCACATGGAAAGCAAAGAGTTGTGCCTTGGAGGGTACAAAATTCAGAGAGGAAGTATGCCACTCTGCACATACCCTTCTCTTTAATGCCACTTTCAGAAGGCAAAATTAATTTACACAACTCTGCAGCTGTTCAACCATTAGAGAATAATATACTTGTTAAATTGCATAAAGCCATCCTAAGATTACTCAAATAAATTTGTAAAAATTAAATCAAATTTAAAAACTGTTTAAAATACCTTATTAAGGGGGTGCCTGGGTGGCTCAGTTGGTTAAGCGACTGCCTTCAGCTCAGGTCATGATCCTGGAGTCCCAGGATCGAGTCCCGCATCGGGCTCCCTGCTAGGCAGGGAGTCTGCTTCTCTCTCTGAACCTCCCTCCTCTCATGCTCTCTATCTCATTCTCTCTCTCAAATAAATAAATAAAAATCTTTAAAAAAATAAAAATAAAATAAAATACCTTATTAAGGATTCTCCTTAAAAACTGTACAATGATACTCACTGCAGCATTATTTGTAACATCAAAGACAAACATTATAAACAACTAAATATAAAGGAATGATGAAGTATGTCATATCCATATAATGCAATTCTATGCACCTATTAGAAAGAATGAAACAGAGCTTTGTACCAAGGAAGAGCAATTTCTAAAGATACATTGTCAAATGGGAAAAGTAGGGTATGGAACAAGATGGGGACACTATCCAATTGCTAGTGCTAGTGTAAAAATTACCATATATACATACGCTGGCACAGGAATGAGAAATCTCACTGGAAGGACATACAAGAAACTGGTAACTGGTCGCCCCTCAGGGAAGATCTTAGAAACAGAGGACTGGGATGGGTCAAATTTTACTTATACTATCCAACTTTTTTTTCTTTCTAAGATTTTATTTTTAAGTAATCTATACACCTTAACATGGGGCTCAAACTTCACGACCCTGAGATCAAGAGTCGTACATTCTTCTGACTGAGCCAGCCAGGCGCCCCTACACTATGTAACTTTTTGTACTAAGATTTTTATCACACACAATAACCTATTAAAAATAGATGAACCCCTTAGATAAATATAAAATGCAGGTGGATCCATAAAGAAAGACATCTCTAGAAAACATGAGGGACACTGGGGGAAAACAGTACATTTTTTTGGCAAATCAAAGCATTGTCCCAAATATTGTCCTGGCTGAGCACTACAATCCACCTCTTTCCCATGAGCTTAAGTTATACCAAATATAGATTAGCTTTACTTAATTTGCGTTGTTTTTTCAAATTTCCATTCAGGACAAAAATCTAGCATGGTTTTAGTTATATGGTTGAAATTTGACTGCTTTTTATATTTATTTATTTTTAAAGATTTTATTTATTTATTTGACAGAGAGAGAGACAGCGAGAGAGGGAACACAAGCAGGGGGAGTGGGAGAGGGAGAAGCAGGCTCCCCGCAGAGCAGGGAGCCCGACGCGGGGCTCGATCCCAGGACCCTGGGATCATGACCTGAGCCAAAGGCAGACGCTCAACTGACTGAGCCACCCAGGTGCCCCAAGAAAACATTTAATTAACTTTGTCAAGTTTCAAAAAACCAAAACTCTACATTCAAAATCTTAAATGACCAACTCATTTCTAACTAAACATGAGATTTAATCCTCCATATAATCAGAGGATTAATTCTTTCCTCCTCATAATAAAACCCGGGACAGAGAGGGCATTAATGCTAAGTGGGAATTTATGGTACACTTCAACAGAATAAAATAAAGAAATAAAAAGTTGTTGTCTAGGTGAGAATGGTGCATGGAGCCCTGTGCTCATGGACAGCAATGCCCTGGCATGAACATGTTGATCTGACAGAATATGATCAGAAAAGGGCACATCTTGGGGACATCTGGGTGGCTCAGTCAGTTAAGCACATGACTCTTGATTTTGGCTCAGGTCATGATCTTGGGGTTGTGGGACTGGGCCCTATGTTAGGCTCTGCACTCGGTGTGGCGTCTGCTTGAGATTCTCTCTCCCTTTGCCTCTGCCCCGCCCCCTGCTCTCTCGCGATCTCTCACACACATACATATACACTCTCTCTCTTTCAAAACAAATGAATAAAAATCTTAAAAAAAAAAAAAGGGCACATCTTTATTTAAATGGAAAAAAAAAAAGAGAGAGAGAGAGAGAGAAAAGGACATATCCTGCTGGCCAATATTCCTCCAAAAACACTAGGCATGCAAGGAGGGGCTTCACTAACATTAATGAAATAGCCTCCTTTTTAAAGAGTTAGAAAAAACAGATATCCAATAAGAAAACAAAAATCATCAGTTATTCCACTATCCAGGGATAACCACCATGAAGGTTTTGACATAGATCCCTCCAATTTTTTCACGCAAATAAACATATACATGTTATTTTATAAAATTGTAATTTTAAACTGTTTAGACATAAAATCTTAACATTTTATAGTTCTGTTGCATGCTTTATTTGAAAGTTAAATGAAGTTAATCAAATGGACTATACTATGAAAAATTACACACAGTAAAGATAGATCCCTACCTTATTCATTTCTTTTTTTTTTTTTAAAGATTTTATTTATTTGACAGAGAGAGACACAGCGAGAGAGGGAACACAAGCAGGGGGAGTGGGAGAGGGAAAAGGAGGCTTCCCGCGGAGCAGGGAGCCCGATGCGGGGCTCAATCCCAGGACCCTGGGATCATGACCTGAGCCGAAGGCAGACGCTTAACAACTGAGCCACCCAGGTGCCCCTACCTTATTCATTTCTATAAAATACATTCTAGATGAAACATTTATATTGGTGGTTGTGACAGTGCTAGAACACATAGGTGAATTATTCTCTCATCCTTGGAGGCAAGAAGGCCTTTCTACACATTACATGAATACTTATGGAATTCTGTTTTACAACTAAAAGCATAAATCTCAGAAATGATAAAAGGCCTATTTCTGTAACATACAAGAACTCTTACAAAAACAAAAAGGATGAAAAACCCGATATGAAAATGGTAAATTCTACAAACAGGAGGTTCAAAGAAAAAGAAATACAAGCCATCAGTTAACCTTGGCATCAGACTGAGCACCTTGAGCAGACTGAAAGAAATTTTTTAAATGAGGTCATTTTTTACTTCTCAGGGTAATAAAATATCACACGAATAAAAGAGACACCCCAAATCTCACGACCTAATAACTAAGCTACTAATTAATATCATTTTGTCCTAAGTGTTTGCCATCTTCTTTTTTTTTTTTTAAAGATTTATTTATTTGAGTGGGAGAGCGAGAGAGCAAGTGTGCAAGCTGGGGGAGGGGCAAAGGGAGAGGGAGACAGAAGCAGACTCCCCACTGAGCATGGAGCCCCACGTGGGGTTTGATCCTACAATCCTAACATCAGACCTGAGCTGAAATCAAGAGTCGGACACTCAACCAACTGAGCCACCCAGATGCTCCTCACCATCTGCTTTTGAAGGCAGTTTTTTTTCCCTCTATCTCTAATTCCTCTGTACCTCTGTACCAAGGCTAGCATTGTTTGTCAGAAAAAAATGGGAATAAATAAATGTTTTCCAAAAGTCATCCATTAATTGACAATGCTACCAGCAACACATATATGTTTAAATGTACTTCTGTCACTCTTTTGCAATAGGCAAAACGTAAGAAATGATGGTTCTTAAAAAAATAATAATAATAAAAGAAATAATGGCTTTTTTTCATTTTAGTTTTCAGTTCTATTATTGAAATCATTCTTAAAAGTAATGCTATATCATTCAGCCTAACTCAAAAATAATATGAAGAAATTATGGTCGGGGCGCCTGGGTGGCTCAGTCATTAAGCATCTGCCTTCGGCTCAGGTCATGGTCCCAGGGTCCTGGGATTGAGCCCCACATTGGGCTCCCTGCTCCGCGGGAGGGCTGCTTCTCCCTCTCCCACTCCCCCTGCTTGTATTCCCTCTCTCGCTGTCTCTGTCAAATAAATAAATAAAATCTTAAAAAAAAAAAGAAATTATGGTCAAAATATATCAAATTTGTTGAAAGATAAATTTATAGACTTAAAGTCCACCAACTCCAAGGCAAGAGTAAAAATGAAGAAAATCACATTCAGACTCATCATAGTCTAATTGCTGAAAAACAGACAATCTATAGATAGAAAAAGGGCACCTCAGTACAATGACTCTAAATTTCTAATCAGAAATAACAGAAGTTGAAGTTAATGCAGTGACTTCTTCAAAGAGCTGACTGAAAGGAAAAACAAACTCTACCAATCTAGAGTTCTGTTTTCAGTGAAAATATCCTCTAAGAATGAAGATGAAATAAAGACAATTGTAGATTTAAACAGATTAAAAAAACCCAAAACCCTAGGAAAATTAAGACCTGTATTGTAAGAAATGTTGAAGGAGGAGCCTCAGAATGAAGGGAAATGATATCTTATGGAAATAGAATCAGCCAGAAGTGGTAATTATGTGGTAAAAAATGGCCTTTTTTCTTTTAGGATTTTATTTTTAAGTAATCTCTACATCCAACGTGGGGCTCAAACTCACAACCCTAAGATCAAGAGTTGCATGCTCCACCAAGTGAGCCAGCCAGGCACCCAAGAAGCAAATATTCTTTTTTTTTTTTTTTTAATTTTTTTTTTTAAAAGATTTTATTTATTTGCGAGAGAGAGAATGAGAGACAGAGAGCATGAGAGGGAGGAAGGTCAGAGGGAGAAGCAGACTCCCTGCCGAGCAGGGAGCCCGATGCGGGACTCAATCCCGGGACTCCAGGATCATGACCTGAGCCGAAGGCAGTCACTTAACCAACTGAGCCACCCAGGCGCCCAAGAAGCTAATATTCTTAACAAAATATTAAAAAACTGAATCCAACAATTTATAAAAAAAGATAATACATTGTGACTAGCGGGGTTTATCACAAGATTGAAAGGTTGGTTTAACATTTGACATTCTATCAATATAATCCATAACATTAACAAAATAAAGAAGATTAAAAATAACATGCAATAGATGCTATACTAATTTTTGTTTTAAAGATTTTATTTATTTATTTGACAGAGAGAGAGACACAGCGAGAGAGGGAACACAAGCAGGGGGTAGTGGGAGAAGGAGAAGCAGGCCTCCCGCTGAGCAGGGAGCCTGATGCGGGGATCAATCTCAGGATCCTGGGATCATGACCTGAGCCCAAGGCAGAAGCTTAAGGACTGAGCCACCCAGCAGCCCCTAATTTTGTTTAGATACTCACTTTAAGTTTTCTAATTCCTGTTTTCTCAATGGAGAAGAAGGTGGAGCTGGAATGAATTTATCTCCATCATGGCTTTTACTGCTAAAATAAAGACAGACTCTAAATTATGAAGAGCAAATAAACAATTAAATATAAAATTATTTCCCTACCCCCACTCCCATGCAATTTTTTATGCCAAAAATATACAAGAACCAAAAACAATGAATGCAAAATGCTTAGCAACCAGTGTGCTGAAGCTATACTGTATTTCAGTTTCTTTCCTCCAGTACACAATGCTGTTTTTAAAAATTTCTAATTGTAAACAATATTTCTACAAAGGAAACCACTTCTGTATTTTCACACATTTCTCGGTTTTCTGATTGCTTTTTATCAACTACAGTAAAACATAACCCCAATGGAGGAAAAAACAAAAAACCCCCACAATTTTGTTTCAAATTTTCTTTAATACATGTATTTCTATCATAATCAAGAAAAAAACGCTGGGATGAAAGACTTGAATTTAAAGGTGCCATGTGTAAAAACAACTTTATATATAATGGTGTTTTATTATTATGAGAAGCTCTCTTAATTTCTAGAGACTGGTTAATATTTAACTTATACTAAAAAACTAGAAATTAGTAGAAATATTCTTGAGGTTAACAGTTTATGGTATGTTAAGAGAAAAGGCATACGTTAAGAAAAAAGGAGAAATTTTAGGATTTAAGTATTTACTTTAATAAACATAAAAACAAAATGCTATCTGGGAGAGCAACAGGATTTCTTTACAACTATTCCTCCTATCAATGAAAAGTTGTTTCTTTCCACTTTTCTTTTTCTTTTTTTTTATAAATGTCACCAGGCTCAGCAGCAATACTTTTTTTTTTAAATGTTTTATTTATTTATTCATGAGAGTCAGAGACTGTGAGTGAGAGAGAGAGAGAGAGAGAGAGAGGCAGAGGGAGAAGCAGGCTCCCCACCTAGCAGGGAGCCCGATATGGGACTCGATCCCAGGATCCTGGGATCATGACCTGAGCCAAAGGCAGACGCTTAACCATCTGAGCCACCCAGGCGCCCCTCTTTCCACTTTTCTTAGGTTCTCTCCTCACTTAGTCTTCACAGTCGCTCTCTCTTCCAGAAATACTTAACATTCATACTTTCCTTTCTTATTATTCAAAACAGGGGATTTAGGAAATTCGGCTGGAGATTTTAGGAATTCATCTAAAGGACAAAGAGGCTTACTAATGAAGTCCTGAGGGGCTTCACCAAAGGGGGTCAAAGGGATTAGAATACCTGCAAGTTTCACTGCTTTCACTGCTCTCCGTGTTCCCACCTAATTGATTACTATTTTTAGACCCATTTTCCTGCTTCGGATCTTGCTGTTCTTCGGGTAACAGCAACAAGGCATTTCTGAGACAAATGGCTGCAAACTCCATACTGGCTACAGGAATGGCTGAAGACTGTCCATCACTTAAAAAACGAAAACAAATTAGCTAAGTAAATAACTTAAAATAAATAAGACTTTTCTATTATCAGGAATAAAACCAATATAACTGGAAATGAAAATTTGCTGACAGGTAGAAATTTGAAAATAAGCAGTTATAAGAGAATCGTAAAGAACCTAAATCCTAAATATTACACACAAAAATTTTAAAAGTATGAATAATACATAGCAAGTATACACGTCATACAAGATGTATCTCTAGGAATGGAACTAAGGATGGAAACCAACTTGAAGGTTATCTGCAATGTCGTCATTAATGTAACACAAGAGTTATAGACAAGGAAAATTATAACGAGGGCAAGGGCAAGGGCAAGTATAGTAAGAATTGAAAAGAAAAGATTTTCACATCTGAGCCTTGTTTTGGTTGATCCTTGCTTTTGAAAATGCTTTATTTGTAAATTTGTCTTGCAATTTTTTTGAGATTTTATATAACTTTCTATTGGTTCAAAAGGTGAAAAGTAGTAATAATTTTGAAATTTTAGGAAAATGATCCTTTATCTTAAGTCTTAAAAAAAAAATCTGCATTATAGTTGAAATAAATTAAGACCAAAATATTGTGTGCCAGTTACTATTTTAAAACGTTGGGAGAACTTTTATTTATTTTTTAAAGATTTTATTTATTTATTTAATTGACAGAGAGAGAGAGAGTGACAGAGACAGCGAGAGAGGGAACACAAGCAGGGGGAGTGAAAGAGGGAGAAGCAGGCTTCCCGCCGAGCAGGAAGCCTGATGCAGGGTTCGATCCCAGGACCCTGGGATCACGACCTGAGCCCAAGGCAGTCACTTAACCAACTGAGCCACCTAGGCGCCCCTGGGAGAACTTTTAAATGGTAGTGGAACATTTTTATTTTTTGGAAAAGAAAAAGTACAGCCAATTTTTTTTTTTTTTTTTTATAAAGCCTACTACTTTAGAAATAATAGCAACTCCAACTTGGAATCTTTATACAAGATAAAGATGTTCATATTTAAAAGTTACTCAACTGAAGGTTTACATGTGACAGCTTTATAATGCTTTGGTTACTTTATGTATTAGTACTTTTCTCTCTAAATACTAAGAATTAGCTTTAGGGACTATAAGAAAATACCTAAATAAAAAGCATCAATGATAAATTATATAAAAAAAGAAACATCAAGATGCCCTCTTCTGGACATTTTGAATAACGGTACTGAATAGACCAGGGTCTCTTAGGCCATCAACAGTTTCAGCATAAATGTAATTAACTGAATTCTTATGTCAGATAATATTCACTGTGAACCTATATATGGGGATCTATTTGTTGAAGTAGCAATAAAACCTAGTTACAAAATGATTTCTCCTATAAAGTGGTAAGTCTTAAGCATATTTTTATAAATAACATTATGTGAAATATTAAATATCTATAGTTTCTCTTTGCAAAATACTTACTTATATACAGTATTCTGTATGGACTGTGATGCCAGAACTATTTTACGATGATAGCCTTGACCAACAATAGACTGTACAATTCCTTTCTTACTCGGAAGGCCTTTAGTTTCTTGTTCAGCAGTCTACAAAATACAAATAATTTTCAATTAATTTAATGCAATTATAAGACAGGATGTGAAAAATGATCTAATACTTTTCCGGTTACTCCAAGGAAGTTCCTAAGATCCATCGATGTGGAGCGAAATATGCTCCACATTGAAGAGTAGTTAGTTAGTACATGGAGTGGGAAGTCTGTGATGCATGCTGTACTTTAATATGAACTTTGAGGTAATTCTAAGGAAAAAAGGCAATTCAAGAATGACTCAAGCATTTATTTAGAATGATTTATTTAGAACATTCTATATCCCAGGGACCATGCTGCATATTACAGGCACTTTGACATCAGATTAAGGAAACATATAGAGCCACAAAAACTCATGAAAAAGGGAAGCAGCTCTACTTTCTAAAATACATATCTTGTGCTTCTTCATTGAAAGCATTAAATTGTCAACAACTTATAAACTCAGACAACCTATATGTTAAAATTTACATGGGCACAATTCTTGCCTTCTAGAAAATTAAAATCCTAAAGCCCTGTAAAACATTAAACTGAAAAGAGTAAAAGCTACTTACACATATATAGTATTTTAGGATATTTCACTAAGATGCATCATCTTACTATGGGAACTGGATGGTGTCAACTACCTCTATCTTCCCTTTCACTCCAAATCTCTGAGTTACCTGCAGGTGGATTCCCAACTAGTCATATAAAGTCAGGCAGATTCTCATATGCAGAATAAACTGGAGCCAATCCATGAACTCACAGAGCTAAACTCTGCCCTGCAAAAAGTCCTTCTCTAAGCATAATGTTTCTGTACTGTTACTTATTGCCCCTACTATAACTTCTATTTATGACTTCTAATAAAACAAGGATTCACTTGCATATTCATTTTAAACAAAAAATATTACATAGTGCTTAAAAAATACAACATGCTTGGGGCGCCTGGGTGGCTCAGTCGTTAAGCGTCTTGCCTTCTGCTCAGGTCATGGTCCCAGGGTCCTGGGATCAAGCCCTGCATCAGGCTCCTTGCTCTGCAGGAAGCCTGCTTCTCCCTCTCCCACTCCCCCTGCTTGTGCTCCCTCTCTCGCTTTGTCTCTGTCAAATAAATAAATAAAACCTTAAAAAAAAAAAAAAACCACAACATGCTTAAAAAATACAAAACTGCTCTGATTAAAAACTTTTTTTAAAGGTTTTATTTATTTATTTATTTATTTGAGAGAGCGTGAGGGGGAGAGAGAATCAATCTGAAGCAGACTGCACATGGAGCACAGAGCCCAATGCAGGGCTCGATTCCACAACTGTGAGATCATGAACTGAGCGGAAACCAAGAGTTGGACCCTTAACCGACTGAACCACCCAGGCACCTTTCTGATTGGAAATTTTCTGTCAAGGATGCAGCCAAGCAATATTAATGAAAAATTACAGATAGTGGATATGCTGAACCACTATGGGAAAGACTTCCATTCTGACTTCTTTTCCTAGTGGTGGCGATAAATTTATAATGATTCATCCATACATTCTTTCCTGATCCTTAAGGTCATGCAAGCCGATCAATCAGATGGCTAGATTTGAAGATGCAGCCTATGAAAACAAAAATGGACTGGAACTAAAAACCCACAATAATAAACTAATACTTTCAATAATACACCAAGAGCCAGAACGTGTGTCAGATCAGTCATGATGTAGAAGAATCATATGTAATTAAAATATTACTTTATAGTGCCATAACAGCAACAGCACTCAACATATTTCAATTTCAGAACTAAGAAAAATAAATGGTACATCTCTATATATATTTTTTTAAAGACTTATTTATTTGACAGAGAGAGACACAACTAGAGAGGGAACACAAGCGGGGGGAGTGGAAGAGGGAGAAGCAGACTCCCCACTGAGCAGGGAGCGCAATGCGGGGCTCGATCCCAGGACCCTGGGACCATGACCTGAGCCGAAGGCAGACGCTTAACGACTGATCCACCCAGGCGCCCCACATTTATATATTTTAATAGCCTTCTCTTAAAATGCTTACTCTCCCTGCAATTAAGTCTACGTTTGATAATTAGCAGGATTTCTCACATATTATACCTAACCAAGCAAGTGTAAGCTGTGCTTCTGACAAAAGCGGTCTGAAGCAATGTGCATCAGATAAACAGGACATAAATCATCTCCTTAGCATCACCAATTTAAGTTCGTTCTTTTTATTCAAAAATGAATTTATTGGGGGCATCTGGGTGGCTCAATCGTTAAGCGTCTGCCTTCAGCTCAGGTCATGATCCCAGGGTCATGGGATCGAGCCCCGCATCAGGCTCCCTGCTCTGCGGGAAGCCTGCTTCTCCCTCTCCCACTCCCTCTGCTTGTGTTCCCTCTCTCGCTGTGTCTCTTTCTGTCAAAAAACAAATCAATAAAATCTTAAAAAAAAAAAAAAGTATTTATTTTTAAAGATTTTGAGAGAGAAAAGAACGAGAGTGAGTGCACAAGCGGGGGGAGGGGCAGAGGAAGAATAAGACTCCCCGACAAGCAGGGAGCCCAATGTGGGCTCGCCCAGGCATCATGACCTGAGCCAAAGGCAAATGTTTAACCGACTAAACCACTCAGGTGCCCCCAAAATGAATTTATTTCTGAACGTATAAACTGCTTTGGTCAGCATTCCTTCTATACTGACTAAACACACTTTATGGAATTTTATTTGTAGTTTATAATTTCTACTTATTGGGATTTTGTTTTCTGGTTTTATTCAGGAGTATTTTGGGGGTTGTTTTTACTGTCTTTTATGGCACTTTAGATCTTTTTTAGAAGGAGGAGAAGCATAGACATAGATAATTATTTTTGGCAAATTCCCTATTTGTAGCACAAACTGAGTGTTCTAAGATTCACCAAATTATGGCAATCAAGTATCTTTACCATTTTTAAAAAAGATTTTAGTTATTTATTTTAGAGAAGACGTGTGAGCAGGGGGGAGGGGCAGACGAGGGACAGGGAGAATCCCAAGTAGACTCTACGCTGCCAAGTACAGAGCCGGATGCAGGGCTCTTTCCCATGACCCTGAGATCCTGATCTGAGCGGAAACCAAGAGTTGGATGCTCAACTGAGCCATCCAGGGCACCCCTACCATTTTTTAAAAATTAGAAACTTAGGGGCGCCTGGGTGGCTCAGTCAGTTAAGCGTCCGCCTTTGGCTCAGGTCATGATCCCAGGATCCTGGAATCGAGCCCCGCATCGGGTTCCCTGCTCAGCATGGAGTCTGCTTCTCCCTTTCTCTCTGCTCCTCCCCTTCCCCCCTTTTGTGCATGCTCTCTCAAAATAAATAAATACAAATTTTTTTTAAAGATTTTATTTATTTGACAGAGAGAGACACAGCAAGAGAGGGAACACAAGCAGGGGGAGTGGGAGAGGGAGAAGCAGGCTTCTTGCTGAGCAGGGAGCCTGATGCGGGCCTCGATCCCAGGACCCTGGGATCATGACCTGAGCTGAAGGCACCCCATTAAATAAATAAAGTCTTTTTTAAAAAATTAGAAATTTGTACAAGAAAATGGGAGGATGGGGACTTCATAATAAAATCCACAGAATGAAGACTATTCTAAAGGTACTGTTTCTAAAAATAAGTAATTTTAAAAGAAAATATTAAACCTTACTGTTTTTTCTACTCCTAGGAAGATCTAATTCCCTGGTCTCCAATAACCGTCCAAATGAGAGGTCTCCAACACTTAAATTCATGAATGAATTAAAGAGAATAAGCAATTTCTAGAGATTTTTTTTTTTAAAGATTTTATTTATTTATTTGACAGAGAGAGAGATAGCAAGAGCAGGAACACAAGCAGGGGGAGTGGGAGAGGGAGAAACAGGCTTCCCGCCGAGCAGAGAGCCCGATATGAGGCTCGATCCCAGGACCCTGGGATCATGACCCGAGCCAATGGGAGACGCTTAATGACTGAGCCACCCAGGTGCCCCAATTTCTAGAGATTCTTGTTTTAAAAAAGTATAAATACTGCCTAAAACTGTCAGCTAATTTAAGAATTATCCAGTAAGAAAGTTGTCTTTTAGGGCACCTGGATGGTTCAGTCAGTTAAGTGTCTATCTTTGGCTCGAGTCATGATCCTGGGGTCCTGGGATCGAGTCCCACATTGGCCTCCTTGCTCAGCAGGGAGCCTGCTTCTCCCTCTGCCTGCTGTTCCCCCTGCTTGTGCTCTCTATCAAATAAATAAAGTCTTCAAAAAAAGAAAAGTTGTCCTTTCTTAAAAGGCAAATTACAATTATATAAATGATTAAAGCCCTTCAAAGATAGCACTTATCTCTTTTCCCAGTGGTATACCCAAATCATGAATAACTTAAGTATCATGTGTGAAAACTGCCAGGCAAACATACTTCTAAATGCTAGTTTTTGCAGCTGCTTCTCAGGAAGTGCTGTTCAGCAATAGGAGCAGCAAAAACATCTATATCACCTATGGCAGACAAACCCCAGGTGCCAGGCCTCCCAATCTCCACACAGCCAAAGAGTGCAGCAAGGGTGGGGGGTGGGTAAGAAATGGGGTGATACAGGCATCTGTTAATTCTGATAGAACCTGTCTTTCTCCTACTCCCACTGACCACTCCCCACTTGAGATTCCAAAGGTTTCTACCAACCACCACGTGCAGATGTTCTAGGCAAGGACACCCATGTAAACTGGCCTATTTCTCACAGTCACTGTGGACAAAGGTGTGAGAGAGACAGCTTGATAATCCATGAACTCTGAACCATTTACTGAATCAAAACTAAAGCTCCTCCCCACTGAAGGAAATGCAGTGTTATACAGTTCTTTGCACACTCATGGTCTTAGTCCTTCTCTAACCACCCGGTGCACATACCATTCTCAGGCCAGCAGATGATATGGCCCCTGCTCCAGCAGTTAGCAGACCACTGTTCCAACAGATACGACCCTCTTGTTGGCTTCACTTCTTTAATGTGACTGCTGATACAGGCTGCTATACTTTAAGAACCAGAATCTTAACAAGTGACTTTAAGAAACTAAATCTTTTGTCCAACTGTTGAAGAACAGACTATCTTTATAAATTCTCTGAGAGTTATAAAGGGAATGAGGTCTTGTGTGTTTTCAAGTATTTTCTGCTTTCTATGTAACAAGTTGGGGGGGAGTGTATAAGATACCCAAAGAGCACTCACCCCCTTATTTGCAGCAATGCAGCATTCAGCCAACCTTAGCCAGAGGCGGGGATTTGCATGATAAACCTGAACAGCTTCAATCAGACACTCAAAGGCAGCAAGAGGTCTTCCAATGTGAAGAAGCTGAATGCCACAGTTATACAGCAACTCATACCTCTTGTTGGTTAGTAATGTACACATGGGTCTTCCCGAAAATTTCTTGCCTAATGATATAAATTAGGTAAGAAAAAAACATTAGATTAAAAATAACAGTTACACTGAAAACATTTATTCCACTAAATACTTAAATACTACCTTGTTTAATACCAAGGACTCCAGTGTGAAGTTTTGTGTTTCTTTGAAGATTTTATTTGACAGAGAGAGCACAAACAAGGGGAGCAGCAGAGGGACAGGGAGAAGCAGACTCCCGACACAGAGCTGGATCCCAGGATTCAGGATCATGACCTGAGCCAAAGGCAGATGCTTAACCAACTGAGCCACGTAGGTGTTCCGGCCCAGTGTAAAGTTGTAACAGCTCTCTATTAGTGATGATCTTCATCCTCAACCCCACAAATATCCTCCAGAGTCATCTCAGTTGCTTGTGCTGGTGTGGCCAGAGATGTCTCTTCTCATTTGCCAGCTCCCCAGGTAACAATGGTCCAGAAAGGCAAACAAAATAGATAGGACCCACTGACTCCTATGAATCTTTAACCACCTTTCCACCTTTTCAGAAGATTCACTTTCTTTTTTAACTTTCATTTTGGTTAGCCATTTTATTGTCATGTGCTTTCTTAACCAGAAGTATTCAGCTAATGTTAGCAGGAGTTTGGGAACTTTACTATGGAAATAAAAATTAATATATTATACCCACGATGACTGTGGTTCACTCACTTATTCAAAGTTTCACAGTCTACAATAAAATAAGACTACTTAGGGCGCCTGGGTGGCTCAGTTGGCTAGGCGACTGCCTTCGGCTCAGGTCATGATCCTGGAGTCCCGGGATCTAGTCCCGCATAGGGCTTCCTGCTCGGCGGGGAGTCTGCTTCTCCCTCTGACCCTCCTCCCTCTCATGCTCTCTGTCTCTCATTCTCTCTGTCTCAAATAAATAAATAAAATCTTAAAAAAAAAAAAAAAAAAGACTACTTATGATTTTGGATACACTTTTCATCAGTTTTTTTTATGGTTAAAAAAGCTACATAATTGCTTGATTTTAAGCATTCCAGGTCAAGGATCCATATCATATGAATATTAAAGTAAGAAACTTCAGGAATTTGCTCAAAGACTGTCAGGTGCAAAAAAATAAAAAAATAAACAAGACTGTCAGGTGCTGCCTATAACATCCCATGTGAAACCCTGGAAAGAAGCTATAATAAAACTAGTTTAGGGGCACCTGGCTGGCTCAGTTGGTAAAGCATGCAACTCTTAATTTCAGGGCTGTGAGTTCAAGCCCCACATTGGGCATATAGCTTACTTAAAAAACAAAACAAAACAAAAACAAAAAACACCAAAAAAACTAGTCGAGAAATCTTAGCAACATACTTTGCTTTATAACATTACCATGTGTGATTACTGATTTTCAAATCCACGAAAAAGTAAACGTAATTTAAATTTCTTTGATAATTACTCCTACCACCTTGCTATTTGAAGTAGCCATATCTACTAAGTCTCCGGAGTCAAACCCGTTGGGCAGGGTCGATGTTAATTGTAGGCAGGCACATATGGATGCATTCTGACCAGAAACTTGATCACTATCTACCTATTTATTCTTTACCAAAAACAAAAAATTACTTTTTAAATTCCAGTATAATTTACTTACCTTGTTATATTAGTGTTAGGCATACAACACAGTGACTCAACAATTTTCTACACTACTGGGTGCTCAGATGCTTGCTCTTTAATATCATCTCTCAAGTAGGAAGATACGAGCTGTCCCCCAGCGATGGGCTCACCTGGATCAGTGCTGCCTGCACTCAGCTGTGCACAAACACCGTCATTCTCCTGCAGAGCCTTTTTAAAGTAGAAAATTCCCAAATTGTGCTTGCTCATGGCAAAATGGATGCAACCAAGATTATTCCAGAACATGCATCTCAAGCATTCACCTGACAAAAACACAAATAAATTTGTCCAAAAATGTTACTGTTGACATACGCCACACAAGAATTGGCAATGCAACAGGAATTCCACCTGGTCCTTATAGGAAAGTTTATAAGGCATCTGAAATTCAGGACATCTGAAAATTTTCTAAGCTCCTTTCCTTTTAAAATCTTTTATTAAAGGTGATAAACCCTACCCATTGATTTTGTTAGCCTGCTTAATCTTTTCTTCTGATTTTTAAATAATTGTGGGCAAATAATATAATAATGCAAAGAACAAGAAATATTTATTAGTAACATTATATGCACTGCATCCACACAACAAAATATTATGTAGAAACTGGAAAGAATCAGTATATATGGAAACATACTAAATGAGTAGCAAGAATACATTAAACAATATATAAAATCCTGCTTTTGCCTGTTTAAAGTCTTCACTGTTCTTTTAGTTCACACTTCTTTAATTATCACTAAGGCTGAGCATCTATCTTCTCAAGCTTGTTAGGCATTTGTATTTCTTATCCTGTAATACACTGCTTCTTTCTGTTCTTTACCCATTTTTTTATTTGGTTACAGATGTTTTTCCTATTGGTTACCTGTATGTTATAGAAACCTTCTGTCACATCTGTTTCAAATATTCCCCCCAAAGCCAGTGTGTCATCTGTCTTATGACCTGCTTCAGTGTGTATGTGTGTGTGTTTAATCATAAAAAGTTTTACATTTTTATGTGGTGAAATTTAATCATCTTTTCTAAAATCTATGGTTCTTGCATTTTGGATAAATCAAGTATTCCCCCCACACAAGTATCCCCCCCCCCAAAATTAAAATATTCAAGTTTTCTTTAGTTGCTTTCAACCCTTCATTCCTCTGGGTTTTATTTTGCTGTAATGAAAGCAATCCAAGCTTTAGTTTTCTTCTTCTAAACTGCTTCCCAAATACTCCAAAACAATTTACTGATTGTCTTTTCCACAATGATATAAAATACCAGATCAGACTGACAAAATTAACACTCAGGATATTCAATGCTTAATACTAAAATCTAAAGATTTTCTTCTGATGTGTTCTTAAATTGAGCAATGGTATTTTAAAAAGACAAAGAGTAGGCTTCTGGGGAAGACAGTAGGAAACACATTAAAATGTTTATTTAAAGGAGGCTACCTCTGGTAGTGGCACTGTGAACAATTTAAGAAACATTCTATTCCTGAATCTTTTCCAATAAGCGTATTTTATCAGCAGCAAAAAATAATTTTACATGAGAAAATATTTTAAATTAATAACTATAAAAAATTCAGTACATAAAATATATAACTACTATATAAAAATCTTTCCCATTAGATCATCTTAACTGTTGAGTAGTCAACTATATGTCCTACTCCTCACTCCACTGTAGAGCCTAAAAATATTGATTCTGAAATCTGTATCAAGACAATCCTAAGCAAAATTTTCTCAAAGGATACTGAATTTTTAGTCTTAAAGATCATTTCGGTGTTTGGGTGTTATGGGACTCTGAGGGGAAATTATGACAATAAAAACAGCAAAAATGAAAATTTAGCACAATTAAAAATGGGTACTCAGAATAAACAGAATATCCAAGAGAACTGTAATGGAACAAATTGCTTTTCTCCATCTTTTACAACCCCACTTAACAGAACGGGTAAAGCGGGGGGAGGTGAATATGTCTGCAGGTGTGGTTTTTTTTTTTTTAGATTTTCTTTCATTTATTTATTTGACGGGAGAGAGAGAGAGAGAGCGAGTGCTTGAGCACAAGGGGGAGCTGCAGGGAGAGGGAGAAGCCAACTTCCTACTGATCAGAGAGCCCGCCTCCGGGCTTGATCCCAGGACTCTGGGATCACCACCTGAGCCAAAGGCAGCCATATAACCGACTGAGCCACCCAGGCGCCCCTGCATGTGTGTTCTATCTTCGCATCTGGATAGAATCTAAAAGAAAACATCCCCAAAAACCTTATTCATCCTTTGCATTTTAAGATTTTATTTATTTATTTATTTATGAGAGAGTGAGTGCGGGTGCATGTGCATGTGAAGGGGGGAGGAGCAGAGCGGGGAAAAAATCTTAAGCAGATTCCACGCTGAGTGCAGAGCCCAACCTGGGGCTTAAACTCACAACACTGAGACCATGACCTGAGCTGAAACCAAGAGTCAGAGGCTTAACCAACTGAGCCACCCAGGCGTCCCCATCTTTGCATTTTAAACTTGGGATAAAGCATTTTCAATAGTTTGACTTCATTTCTTGAATAAATGGATTTTCCCCCTTTCTCCCCATAAAATAGCAATGATGTGAACTTAAAAGAAAGCCCCAAATTTTACCTTTCATTTTACCAACAGTATTAAGCAACTCATTAAAACCTTTTTTAAAAAACAAACAACAAAAACCTTTCTTTTTTAGACACGGAGAAGAGCAGAGGGAGAGACAGAATCTTAATTAAGCAGGCTCCACACCCAGCACTGAGCTCAATGCAGGCCTCGATCTCACTACCCTGAGATTATGACCTGAGCCAAAATCAAGAGCTGGATGCTTAAGCTGACGCTTAAACCTCATTAAAACTTTCTAGGGGCACCTGGGTGGCTCAGTTGTTGAATGTCTGCCTTCGACTCAGGTCATGATCCCAGGGTCCCGAGATCGAGCCCTGCATCGGGCTCCCTGCTAGGCAGGAAGCCTGCTTCTCCCTCTCCCACTCCCCCTGCTTGTGTTCCTTCTCTCACTTTGTGTCTGTCAAGTAAATAAATAAAATCTTAAAATAAATAAATAAATAAATAAAACTCTCTAAACAGGGACGCCTGGGTGGCTCAGTCGGTTGAGCGTCTGCCTTCGGCTCAGGTCATGATCCCGGGGTCCTGGGACTGAGTCCCCCATCAGGATCCCTGCTCAGTGGGGAGCCTGCTTCTCCCTCTGCCGCTCTCCCTGCTTGTGCACTCTCTCTGACAAATAAATAAAATATTTTTAAAAAACTTTCGAAATAGAAAACAGATAACGATAATTATCTTCCCAACTTTATAGAAATATTTTTGATATAGTTAATCTAAAAAATCATAATATGGTCACAGCTTTTACAGGAGAAAAGGGAAAAGTAAAAACATTATCATCTCATTTCCTTAAAAGATCTCGTTTCACAAAGTAAAAGTCCAAGGACCTTACATCCTGGACATAATTTGTAAGCTGGTATTAAAAAATGAAATGGGGGCGCCTGGGTGGTTCAGTCGGTTAAGCATCTGCCTTCAGGTCAGGTCATGATCCTGGAGTCCTGGGATGGAGCCCCACATTGGGCTCCCTGCTCAGCAGGAAGCCTGCTTCTCCCTCTCCCTCTGCCGCTCCCCCTGCTTGTACTCTCCCTTTCTCAAATAAATAAAATCTTAAAAAAAAAAAAATGAAATGAAAGAAAGCATACATGAGGTGAAAGAAAAGTAAAGGAGTGAAGCTTCTTTTTTTTTTAAGGATTTTATTTATTTATCTGACAGAGAGAGAGACAGGGAGAGAGGGAATACAAGCGGGGGGGTGGGAGAGGGAGAAGCAGACTCCCTGCAGAGCAGGAAGCCCGATGTGGAGCTTGATCCCAGGACTCTGGGATCATGACCCGAGCAGAAGGCAGACGCTCAACGACTGAGCCACCCAGGAGCCCCGAAGCTTCTTCTAAAATGGAAACAAATAGGGGCACCTGGGTGGCTCAGTAGGTTAAGCATCCAACTCTTGGTTTTGGCACAGGTCCTGGGATCGGTCCAGCCTCAGGCTCTGCACTCAGTGGGGAGTCTGCTTCTCTCTCTCTCTGCTCCCCCCCCTTTTGCCCCTCCCCATGCTCACTCCCACTCTAAAATAAATAAATCTATAAAATAAATAAAATGGAAACAAATAATAGAATAAATTCTAAGAATTTTCTGCAGCAGAAATAATAAAACATTTCATTTAAAAAAATTAGCGGGGCTCCTGGGTGGCTCAGTCATTTAGCATCTGCCTTCAGCTCAGGTCATGATCCCAGGGTCCTGGGATTAAGCCCTGCATCGGGCTCCCTGCTCTGTGCGAAGCCTGCTCCTCCCTCTCCCACTCCCCCTGCTTGTGTTCCCTCTCTGTCATAAAAAATAAAAATAAAAAAATAAAAAATAAGCAAAAATCACACTGAAGAGCACTATAGGAAATAAACAACAAAAGACAGAAGAGCCAGAAAAAATACTAGAATTTCACAATTTTTTTTACCTGTTTTCATGAATCCTGGATGTTCAGCAATGTTTGAACTATTTAATAGCTTCACAGCTTTTCGATAATTGCCTCTTAAGTACTCAAAATTGCTTTTAAGAAATAGAGAGGGTGCAGACTGTAAAGAAAATATAAGTTGCTTATATTTTGTTTTCAGATGTCAATTGTGAGATCATAATCACACTGCTGTATTGGCATGTATTCAAGAGCATAAGTGAATCATTTAAATCATGCTCACAAAAAACTACAGCAATTTTTCATTGCTTTCACAATCTAAAAAAATTAAACCTTATCAGAGAGCACCTTATCAACTGAATTAAGGGTCTGCCTAAAAAAAATACACGCAGTACATATGTATAAGAATACAGTCTGCAGATCATCAACAGACTGTCTTCATTTATTATACTACTACTTGGAAGCCAATTTAACTAGGTCCTTCAGTTCAATGACTATTTAGAGAGATTGGAGGTCTCCCTTATTTTTTAGGGTACAGATGCACCTTCATTAGAACCCAAAGGGACACAAATAATCCAATGCCTTTCCAAATAGGAAAAAAAAAAGTGTCATTCTGTGGATGGAAGAATTGCCTAACAGAATACCTTATTTTCAAGAGCTAATCTTGCTTGTGACAAAGATCACATTTCGGATGGCAGACCATGTTTCACTTCCCCTAAGAATCCTCCTAGTGGAGGATCATCTGTATCATACCTATTTAGAGTGCAAAGGTATGCATAGATCTGCAGACTAAACATCCATCCAAGAGGACATCAGGAATCCTGGTCTCATCATTTATTCACTTTAGCTTAGCTATAGGCTTTTCTTCTAAGTCCTTGTTCATGCTTTGCTCTGCCTCCTGGTCATTGAGGAAAAAGGGCTTCCAAAGCTTATTCTGGGTAGCAATACTTCCTCCTGATTTAGGTATTACTACTACTCTGCATTACAATTATTTATTTTCCTGTTTCTCTCTCCCCTGTGAATATAGCTTCCATTAAGGCAGGGATCATGTCTTTTATCTCAAAAAAGGTTTGATAACGGTTAGCTGGCTAGTTAGGCTTTTCCCTCTTAGCCTCAAGTCTACCTCCTCAGACTTTGGCTACAATTTGTTCTCCTCAAAAATCACTTGAGTACTGACCCAGTGACTAATCTGGATCCTGCCTAGGATTTCTAGGGTCAATTATCCTGAACCATTCCTACTACAAACTGTAGTACAAACTACTACAATACTTCAAAGCCAAACTATTTCTCCTTATGACTTCATACTTAAAATTAACAGTTTTCCCAAAAGCATCAAGAACGTTCACAATTCTACCTTTTCCCTCCACAGTCTTAAACTTTATGTATCAGTGGAGGAGTGGAGTGGAGGGAATGGAAGGAAGGAGTAATTTTATCTCAAATACTCTAGCAACATTAGTCAAATTGAGGTACTGTCAAGTCAAAGATCATTTGGAAAGGGTAGGTTTGGGCTATAGCTGAACTGTTAATCTTTAATAAATGTTTTGAGTATAAACTAATAAAATCCTGAAGTGTCTAATAGTAAATGTTTACGTGACTTGTGATAAACCATTTCCAGAATACTAGATAGCTATTTAAAATGGTGGTTTTGAGGGCTACACACCAAGGGAAAATGCCTGCTATAATTTTAAGAGAGAAAAGTATTAAATTATAGACACAGTATGATCATCACTTTACAACTCAATGTCAAGGATTATATGTAACAGTATATATATACTATAATAGACTAAAATAAATTATTTAAGACTGACAAATACCTACTATCCAAACAAGAAAGTTTTAGGACATAAAAGTTACAAACTGGAAAAAAAAAAAAAAAAAATCAAGAAGAAACTTACATTTCCAGCTGTGTTCATGACTGACTTGATTTCCCTTTTGCATGCTTTCAGGGACTTCATTTGGATATAAGCTCTTACTTTATACTATCAAAGGAAAATGCTAGTATGTGAGAACTATGATGGATTTACACATGCTGAAGTAGTTTTACTTTCTAGTTAAATGAAATTTCAACCCAATCTGTTTACAACATAGTTATACCAGTTACTTGCAAAACTAAGTTTTAAATTATCTTAATCTATTTTTTCTGTATTCTTAGAATGCATTCTAAAAAACAAAAAACATGGTAGAATAAAATTTATACTTAAATTCCAAGCAAAAATCCTAACAATTGTTTTACTTTTTAAAATACTAATTTATATTTTAATTCCAGTATAATTAACGTACAGTATTAGTTTCAGGGGCACAATACAGTGATTCAGCAATTCTCTAATTCCTATCATTTTTATCTGCACCTGGCTAATTAAGAATGAATTTTAGTAGTCTACAAACTGATTTTATCATCCAATACATTCCCAGGCCATTTCTCTCAATCTTTTATCAAGTAATTAAAGAAAAGATACTGCATTATCATTTTAAGCAAATACAATTAGAAGGATAAATATGCTTTTAAATTATAATATTTCAAAGCCAAACAAATATACATGCCTTGAATTATTTACTGCTTTCAATGATCTATCACATTCTTCATCATTCATAACTATTAGTAAATATACGTGATGCATAACCTCTCTGAGAATTTATGCTACCTGATGAATCTTTGATTTTGCAGCTTCTATTAGGGCTCCACTTTCAGCTTTATGATTTGATCCGTCTTTGTTGGTGTTATTACCAGTCTGTAGGGTGGTAAAACAAAGTTAACCAAAATTAAAAATTTTTTACCATAATTAAATCAGTGATTTACAAGTGAGCTTATCTGAATCACCTACAGAATATTTTAAAACTATAGAATCCCAGGTCTCACTCCCAGAGATTCAGGTATAATAGTCTGGAGCGGGTAATAGGAATTTTTTTTTTTTTTAAGATTTTATTTATTTGACAGACACAGCGAGAGAGGGAACACAAGCAGAGGAGTGAGAGAGGGAGAAGGAGACTCCCCACTGAGCAAGGAGCCCAATGTGGGGCTCGATCCCAGGACACTGGGATCACGACCTGAGCCGAAGGCAGATGCTTAACTGACTGAGGCACCAAGGCGTCCCTTTTTTAAACTTTTGATGTCTACATTTTTTAAAAATATTTTATTTATTTATTTGACAGAAACACAGAGAGAGGGAGCACAAGCAGGGGGAGTGGGAGAGGGAGAAGCAGGCTCCCCGCTGAACAGGGAGCCCGATGTGGGGCTCCATCCCAGGACCCTGGGATCATGACCTGAGCCGAAGGCAGACGCTTAACGACTGAGCCACCCAGGCGCCCCGATGTCTACATTTTTTGTAAAAGATTTTTATTTATTTGAGAGAGAGAGAAAAAGAGGGAGGTATGGGACAGAGGGAGAGGGAGAAGCAGACTCTCCACTGAGCTGGGAGCCTGACGTCAGGCTCAGTCCCAGGACCCCAAGATCATGACCTGAGCCCAAGGCAGACACTTAACAGACTGAGCCACCCAGGTACCCCCATGTCATTTCCCTCTTAAAAACTTACTCTGGTATAAACACTGCCAACATCATATGCTAGATTCCTAGTAATATCCAAAATCCTTCACAATGTGACCAATATTTGAGTTGCCAATCTCATCTCCTGATCTCCTATATCTACATTTTTCAGGTGTACTATGCATTTCAGGTTACCAGAAATTCCTCCAATGTAACCACTCTCACACCTTCTGTGTTTTCTCTGCCATGCCAGTTACTCTGCTCCACCCTTCTGCTTCTGACTAGTTGAATTATATTACATCTTTCAAGGCCCAAATCAAACATCCAAACTTCTCCAAAATCAGTATTTATTTCGGGGGAGAGGACCAGAGGGAGAGGCAGTGAGAATCTCAAGCTGACTCCGCATTGAGCACAGAGCCCTACGTGGGGCTTGATCTCTTGACCCTGAGATCACGACCTGAGCTGAAATCAAGAGTCGGACACTCAACCGACTGAGCCACCCAGGCGCCCCTAAATTTCTCCAAAATCGTCCCTACTCGCCTTCCTCCCAGTCCCTGGACAGATGCTTCCCCATCTTTCTCCTCTCTCACGAAGTGTGAACTATAAGGTTTTTATTTTTGTCACTTTAGTATCTAGCAGAGGACACAGCATCTTTTGAACGGAATTTTATTTTATCAACTCTCTTATATACTGAATATAAAAACAAAGTATTTTACCACACAGTGTTGAGGAATAATGCTAAGATGATTTAACTGAATTATTTTCTTTCTATTTATTTATTTATTAAAGATTTTATTTATTTATTTGACAGAAAGAGACACAGCGAGAGAGGGAACACAAGCAGGGGGAGTGGGAGAGGGAAAAGGAGGCTTCCCGCGGAGCAGGGAGCCCGATGCGGGGCTCAATCCCAGGACCCTGGGATCATGACCTGAGCCAAAGGCTTAATGACTGAGCCACCCAGGCGCCCCTAACTGAATTATTTTCTATCTACACCTGTTAAATTGTAAAAAATAATGCTAGATGTTTACTTTTATTTTATTTTTTTAAAGATTTTATTTGACAGAGAGAGACATAGTAAGAGAAGGAACACAAGCAAAAAGAGTGGGAGGGAGAAGCAGACTCTCCACTGAGCAGGGAGCCCAACGCTGAGTTCGATCCCAGGACCCTGGGATCATGACCCCAGCAGAAGGCAGACGCTTAATGACTGAGCCACCGAGGCTCCCTAGATACTTACTTTTTTTTTTTAAAGATTTTATTTATTTATTTGAGACAGAGAGAATGAGAGACAGAGAGCATGAGAGGGAGGAGGGTCAGAGGAAGAAGCAGACTCCCTGCCAAGCAGCGAGCCCGATATGGGACTCGATCCCGGGACTCCAGGATCATGACCTGAGCCGAAGGCAGTCGCTTAACCAACTGAGCCACCCAGGCACCCTAGATACTTACTTTTAAACCTCGAGAATTTAAACAGGTAGAAAGAAAGGTATTAACAATCTGTTTTCTACAAATAACTCCTTTTTTAACAAAAGGACAGGGACAGGAAGAGAGGACCATCCGTTGACAACTAGAGAACAAGCAAAACAAACAAGAGGGGCACCTCATGGTGGCCACCTCCACTGGCTCAGTCAGCTGAGCTTGTGACTCTTGAATTCGGGGTTGTGGGTTTGAGTCCCACGTTGGGTGTAGAAATTACTTAAAAAGAAAATCTTGGGGCATCTGGGTGGCTCAGTCAGTTAAGCGTCTGCCTTCGGCTCATGTCATGATCTTGGGGTCCTGGGACCAAACCCCACATTGGGCTCCCTGCTGGGCAGGAAACCTGCTTCTCCCTCTCCCTCTGCCCCACCCCGCGACTCGCACATGTGTGCACGCTCTCTTTCAAATAAAATCTTCAAAAATATAAATAACTAAAAATACAAATAAAATCTTAAAAATAGAAAACCCATGAGGACGCCTCGGTGGCTCAGTTGGTTGGGCGACTGCCTTCGGCTCAGGTCATGATCCCGGAGTCCTGGGATTGAGTCCCGCATTGGGCTCCCGGCTCAGTGGGGAGCCTGCTTCTCCCTCTGACCCTCTCGCCTCTCATGCTGTTTCTCTCTCTCAAATAAATAAATAAAGTCTTTAAAAAAAAAAAACCCCATGAGATCTAAAAAGTATTCTTAATGTACACCAAGTCTCTTATCCCAGAATATGTCATAAACATGCACTCTTTCTGAAGAACTTAAATGATGAAATTTTCTCTAGTGAAAGCTGCCCTGGGTGCCTGGGTGGCTCAGTCGTTAAGCGTCTGCCTTCGGCTCAGGTCATGATCCCGGGGGGTCCTGGGATCAAGCCCTGCATCAGGCTCCCTGCTCAGCGGGAAGCCTGCTTCTCCCTCTCCCACTCCCGCTGCTTGTGTTCCCTCTCTTGCTGTCCCTCTCTGTCAAATAAATAAAAAAAATAAAATCTTAAATAAAAAAACTGCCCTGTTTATCCAGATTATGGATTTCTATTGTCTTAATTCTAATCTTTACATTCTATAAAACTAACATTTCACACATGAAAAGATGCAAACACACACCCTTAGTAAGCACAGAAATTAAGACCACTATGAGATACCACTTTACATCCATTAGGATGGTTACAGTGTAAAAAAAAAAAAGGGGGCGCCTGGGTAGCTCAGTCATTGGGCGTCTGCCTTCGGCTTGGGTCATGGTCCCAGGGTCCTGGGACCGAGCCCCGCACTGGGCTCCCTGCTCGGCGGGAGGCCTGCTTCTCCCTCTCCCTCTCCCCCTGCTTGTGTTCTCTCTCTCGCTGTCTCTCTGTCAAATAAATAAATAAAATCTTAAAAAAAAAGAAAAGATAACAAGGTTGGCAAGAATGTGGAGAACCTGGGACCTTCATGAAAGGCTGGTAGGAATGTAAAATGGTGTAGCTACTCTGGAAAACAGGCTGGTAGTTCCTCCCAAGATTAAACATAGAACTGCCGTATGATCCAGCAATTCCACTCTTAAACATATACCTAAGAAAAATGAAAACATATATGCCACCACAAAAATATGTACACAAATGTTTATAGCAGCATCATTTATAAGTCAATGTGGACAACAACCCAAATGACCATCAACTGATGGATTAAAAAAAATGTGGCAAAAGTACATAGTGGAGGATTATATGGCCATAAAAAGGAATGAAGTACATGAAAAGGGAATGAAGTACATGTTACAACTTGATAAACTTTGAAGGTATTATGCCAAGTGAAACCAATCACAAAAGGCCACATATTGTATGATTCCATTTATATGAAATGTCCAGCATAGTCAAATTCATAAAGATATAAAGTAGATTAGTGGTTACCAGGGGTTGAGGGAAGGGGAAAAAGTGCTAACAGCTACAGGGTTTCTTTTTGGGGTGATGAAACGTTCTGGAATTTAGATAGTGATGACAGTTCTACAACTCAGTGAGTATACTAAAAGCCACTGAATTATACACCTTAAAATGTTAAATTTTGTAGATGTGAATTATATTTGCTTTTTAAGGTCACTGATCAAATTAGTTTTTTAAATAAGTAGGCTCCATGCCCATCGTGGGGCTCGAACTCACGACCCTGACATCAAGAGTCACATGCTCTATCGAGTTGGTAGAGCAACAGTCAGTTGCCCCATTAATCAAAATTTTAACTCATCTGTCTCTCCCTACCTAGACTGTGGGCCGCCTGAGGGTAGGCATAATTCTTCTGATTTTTATTATAAGAATTCTTAAATTGAGGTATAACTGACAAATACTATTAGGTATACAACATAATAATATTTGTAAATACTATGAAATAAGTCTAGTTAAAACATCTATCACTGGGGCGCCTGGGTGGCTCAGTTGGTTAAGCGACTGCCTTTGGCTCAGGTCATGATCCTGGAGTCCCGGGATCGAGTCCCGCATCGGGCTCCCTGCTCGGCAGGGAGTCTGCTTCTTCCTCTGACCCTCCTCCTCCTCATGCTCTCTGTCTCTCATTCTCTCTGTCTCAAATAAATAAATAAAATCTTTAAAAAAAAAAACAAAAAAAAACATCTATCACTGTACTATACACAATTACAAAAGGTTTTTATTCTTGTGCTGAGGACTTTAAAGATCTACTCTCTTAGCCATTTTTTCTTTTTTTTTTTTTTTAACGTTTTATTTATTTATTCATGAGAGTCAGAGAGGCAGAGGCAGAGGGAGAAGCAGGCTCCCCGCCTAGCAGGGAGCCCGATGCAGAACTCGATCCCAGGACCCTGGGATCATGACCTGAGCCGAAGGCAGATGCTTAACCGTCTGAACCACCCAGGCGCCCTCTCTTAGCCATTTTCAAGTATGTAATACTACGGTATGATTAACCATAGCAACCATTCTGTACAGTGAATTATATTTCAATAAAGCTGTTAAAATATTTAATAACTCCAAATATTAACCACAAATTTTAATCTGATCACCTCAGAACACTTACCTCATTCTTCCCATTTTTGTTATTGTTGCCTTGTGAAATCATTTTTTCTAGGACAGCAAGAAGATGCAAAGCTTTCTCAGCTTGATAGGTTAATATATATAGGTCTACAAGCAAAAAACACACTGCTTGGGCAAATTTTTCTTCTGGGAAAAAAAAAAACAGGAAAAGAAAAGTTATAATCCAAAGTGAAACGAACATTTCAGACCACTCCTCCCCAAAAAGTTAAGAGCAAAGACTAAGTCTTTATTTAAATGACTGTTCATCACCTAGAGCCACAAATGGAAAACTTACAATACCACCAATGCTATTCTATTCTGCATCTCAAGGCCTCTCATTGTAGGGTTCCTAGTGACAGATCCTCCTTTGACAAAATATCTACCAAACACCAACACATGAAATGAGGAATCTTACTTGAGGAAGAAGGAAACCTCAATTCCAGTATTCGCTTGGCTACTTACTAGATATGTGGCCTCTACACATCACTGAGCTAATTTTTAGACCTCAGCTGGCCGACCTATAAAATGGGGAGAATACTTCACCTGCCTAAAGGCAGGGGGGTGAGCCAGGTGATCTTTTGAGATTCCTTCCAACTCTAAGAAGGACTTCAAAGGAAGAAGAGCCCAAAAAGAAAGGAAGGGTAACCTGGTATATCACAACACTATTTTCTTTTCCTTTCAGAAGAAAAAAGGAAAAATAAGGTCTAAAAAATGCTAAAATCAAGAACAGAAATTTCAAAAGCCCTTAAGAGAGCCTCCTAACAAGTCTTCCTGATTCCATTATTGCTTTTACACAGCAGCCAGAGTGGATTCCATTTAAAACTAAAATCAAGGTGGTTGATGCGCAAAGGTCACCCACCACTCTTAAAACAGTTAAGTCCTCACCTAGGCCACAGGACTTTACCTATTCTGCCCCTCACTACTTTCGACTTCATTTGCTTCTGTTTTCCCTACCTAGTTCCAGTCCCAACGGACTTCTGCTGTTCCTCTCACTAAACTCAAGCTCGTTGCAGGTTCTCTGCATATACTATCACCTCTGGCTGGAATGCCTTCCTCCTCAAGAGCCATGTGGCTCACCTCTTACCTTCACTCAGGTCTCTTCAAATACTGTCTTATCCCAGGCCTTCCTTGATTGCCTTATCTAAAAATAAGGTTCCCGGGCGCCTGGGTGGCTCAGTCGTTAAGCGTCTGCCTTTGGCTCAGGTCATGATCTCAGGGTCCTGGGATCGAGCCCCGCATCGGGCTCCCTGCTCCGCGGGAAGCCTGCTTCTCCCTCTCCCCCTGCTTGTGTTCCCTCTCTCGCTGTCTCTCTCTCTCGCTCTCAAATAAATAAAATCTTAAAAAAAATAATAAAAATAAAAATAAAAAATAAAAATAAAAATAAGGTTCCATGGGCGCCTGGGTGGCTCAGTCGTTAAGCGTCTGCCTTCGGCTCAGGTCATGATCTCAGGGTCCTGGGATCGAGCCCTGCATCGGGCTCCCTGCTCCTCGGGAAGCCTGCTTCTCCCTCTCCCACTCCCCCTGCTTGTGTTCCTGCTCTCGCTATGTCTCTCTCTGTCAAAAAAATAAATAAAATCTTTAAAAAATAAATAAATAAATAAATAAAAATAAGGTTCCCAATCCATTTCTATCCTCTTACCCAACTTTAGCTTTTCTTCATGGCATTCAGCTACCTCAGAATATATATATTTATTGTGTTGTTCTCTCTCCCATTAGAATATAAGCATAATGAGGGTAAAGACTTTCTTTATTTCATTCACTGCATTATCTTCACATCCCAGAACATTTTTTTTTAAAGATTTATTTATTTATTTGACAGAGAGAGAGCAAGAGCAGGAACACAAGCAGGAGTGAGAGGAGAAGCAGGCTTCCCACCGAGCAGGGAGCCTGATGCGGGGCTCGATTCCAGAACCCAGGGACCATGACCTGAGCCGGGCGCCCTTTCCCAGGACAGTTTTGGTCCACAGTATATGCTCAATAAATACATGTTGTAGAAGAACCTAGTAGTAATATTTTTATTTTTATTTTTTAAAGATTTATTTATTTTAGAGAGTCAGAGTGAGTGCAAGTGTGCACAAGCTGGGACGGGGCAGAGGGAGAGGAAGAGAGAGCATCGACAAGCAGACTCCCCAATGAGCATGGAGTGTGACGCGGGGCTAAATCGCAGGACACTGAGATCATGACCTGAGCTGAAACCAAGAGTTGGAAACTCAGTCAATTGAGCTACCCAGGCATCCCTCAAATAGTAACGTTTTTAAAAATAACAATAATGGAGGTGCCTGGCTGGCTCAGTTGGAAGAGCATGTGACTCCTGATCTTGGGGTTCTAAGTTTGAACCCCATGTTGGGTGTAGAAATTACTTATAAATTAAAAGAGCAATAGGGGCATCTGGGTGGCTCAGTTGGTTAAGCGTCTGCCTCCGGCTCAGGTCATGATCCCAGGGTCCTGGGATGGAGCCCCGCATCGGGCTCCCCGCTCCGCGGGAAGCCGGCTTCTCCCTCTCCCACTCCCCCTGCTTGTGTTCCCTCTCTCTGTCAAATAAATAAATAAAATCTTTAAAAAAAATAAAAGATAAAAATAAATAAAAGAGCAATAATAATTTCCAAAGAAGAAAAAAAAAATTGAATTCTACCTAGTTGGTTGTTATATTCCATACTCAGCCACAGTATAGATTAACAGGATTTCATGAACTGTTTCAGAAATTCTAAAAACCAGCTTTACAGGGGCACCTGGCTGGCTCAGTTGGTAGAGTGTGTGACTTTTGATCTCAGGGTCATCAAGCTCCACTTAGGTGTAGAGATTACTTAACAAAAAACAAACAACCCTCCCGCCCACCCCCCCACTTCACAGAAAAACACATCTGTGTCATCCTAGAAGTATAATTCTGATTTCCAGCTTTATAAAAAGGAAAGGTCACAATTTACCCCATCTTCACCACTGGTGTTTCTCCTGCCCAATCTGTCCAGCCACCATGCCCTCAACACAGAAGAGGAACACCTTGAAAATGCCCCCCCGGATCCACAGCAAGCAGCTGTTCAACAGTTGGCAGCAAAAGGGGACCCTGTAACTCTTCCCAAAGCCCCACAGAGGAGCCATCACACTCCACCTCTTGTCCTGTGGGGACCACATCAGCAATCAGGCGTTTATAAATCAGGAATCGGCATTAGTGTTTTGAATTTAAAGGAAAGTAATAGAGAAAAAGACAAAAATGTGAATCACAACTGAAATCTGACTGCTTGTGGGCTGGAAACAAACAGCCCTCTCTAACAACCATTTCCTGAGTCTGCCTTTGCTGCTTTATTTGCTCCCTCTTTGTTCCTTTGCCTTCACCTTTCTTACTATACTTATTCAAGGCTAGTAACTGTAAGATAAGTAACTTAAGATACCAAAAAAGCTAGCATAGTCTGTACTATCTATTCTTTGATTACCCACAAAAACGTCAGTGAGGCAATGGACAAAATATTTCACTGTCCCTTAACATCCCCAAACACTCCTTAATACACTACTCAAGTAAGAATGGATTGGGTACACTAGGTGGTATTCAAAGAGCAGAGAAAAACAAAAATCACTAAGTCTTTCCAATCAGAAACATCATTTCTAACAGTCATTTTTAAAAATTGAGGGGTGGGCAGGGTGCCTGGGTGGCTCAGTCAAATAAGTGTTTGCCTTCAGCTCAGGTCATGATCCCGGGGGTCCTGGGATCGAGCCCCACATCGGGCTCCCTGCTCAGTGGAAAGCCTACTGCTCCCTCTGCCTCTCCTGCTCCGCCTGCTCATGTTCTCTCTCTTGCTCATTCTCTCTCTCAAATGAGTAGATGAGATGTTTAAAAAAAAAAAAATTGAGGAGTGGGGAGGAAATGCTAAAAGAAAACCTGGGTTCATCTAAAAATGTCATTTTTATCTTTTCTAGCTATTAAGAAAACCTACACAGCTTTTTTTCTTTCTTTAAATACTAACAGACAACTCCCTAATTTAGGTTAACTACGTAAAAGTACCAGAGGCCACTGTAAATAGGGAGAATTTTTTTTTTTTTTAGAGTGGGGAGGGGCAGAAGGAGAGGGACAGAGAGAATCCCAAACAGGCTCTGTGCCCAGTGCATAGCCCAACAGAGGGCTCGATCTCCCAACCCTGAGATCAAGGGTCAGACACTTAATTGACTGAGCCACCCAAGTCCCCGGATGATAGGGAAATTTTTTACAGAACATACCAAAAGGTTCTATGAACTGGTAAAGTTTTTCACCAACTGCTATCGCTTCTGTGTACTGCCGCAGATGATAAAGAATGACTGCCTGATTGTAATACAACATGCTGTTCTCAACATCATCTAATCCATCCATTTCTTCAACAGCCGAGTGGACCTATGAAACAATCAACAAAGATCGTTGTTGTTCTCACAACAGTAAGAAAATAAAGAGCAAAAGTGAAAGAATCTATATGAATAAACAGAAACATAGGCCAACATTTCTTATTCTGAATTTTTCCATTTACAACAAGACCTCTAGATTTTAATTCTCATATATTCAAAATTATTTTATTCATAATAAAATTCCATTAAGTAAAACATTTTCATGGACTTTATGTAGTACCTAGCACAAAGCAAGGCAAGTCTCTTCCTTGCCACTGTGAAGATACCGTCAATGTTTTAACTGCCAATATGGCTTCCGAGACGGTCCCCTACTTTCTAGCCTCCCTGGCAGTAGGCAAAACTCAAAAGACCTTTCCTGTATGCACTATGTTTTATACATACACACACACACACACACACACACAACATATGTATAAATAACCTTGATTTCATTTTGTAAAAACTGAAGTAAAATTTAAACAATAAACAATAGCCTACTACTTAATTATGTGCCAGGCCCACTATGTTAAACCTTTTATAGAGACTACCTCATTTAATCCTCAAGATACCTTGAGGACATAGATATTATCATTTCCATTTTATAAATAAGGAGACCAGCACAAAAAAACTTAATTATCTTGCCCAAGGCTTTATAGCTAGGGAGTATATTTTCTGATATTCCTCTTATTTTCAGGTTTTGTTCATATAACTAAAAAAAAAATATTTAAAGTAATAAACAACAAAAATAGGCTTTTAATGGCTTTGTTAAAACACTAACATTCACATCTGATACCAGATAAAAAAAATCACAACACTTTGCATTTTAAAGCTAATGACTACCTGCATATCCCCTCCCTAAGCTGTAGGAATAGGCTTGCAAAATTTTTTTTTTTTTTAATTTGACAGAGAGAGACACAGCAAAAGAGGGAACACAAGCAGGGGGAGTGGGAGAAGGAGAAGCAGGCCTCCTGCCAAGCAAGGAGCCCGATGGGGGTTCGATCCCAGGACCCTGGGATCATGACCTGAGCCGAAGGCAGAAGCTTAACGACTGAGTCACCCAGGCACCCCAGGCTTGCAAATTTTAATCAAGTTTTGCAAACATTCTGTAATTTCATTTAACACACAAAACTGGAAATCTATCTGTATTAAAACTAATTTTTCTTTGCCACTATTAAGATTGGAATAAATTATTTTTTTAAGGATTTACTTATTTGAGAGAGAGAGTGCATGGGGAGGAGGGAGAGAGGGAGAGAGGGAGAGGGAGAGAGAGTCCTAAGAAGACACTGCACTGAGCTTGGAGCCCTACATGGGGCTCAATCTCATGACCCTGAAACCACAACCTGAGCCAAAACCAAAAGTCGGACTCCCAACCAACTTTGGCACGCAGGTGCCCCTAAAGATTGGAACAAATTATTAAGCAATGTTAAATAATTAACTCTAAAGACTGACACTTCCCTATATTAAGCAGTGGGACTTTGATATACATGATGAACTTAACCTTGGTTTGGCTGATGGCAAGGAAGCAGAAGGTTCATGACAGAGTAATTTGTAATCAGACACCTGAGACTTCCGTCATCCACATGGTGAGCTTGACAGGGCGGTTCAAATGTTAATAACTGGTCCTCTCTGACCACAAGCACTTGCATCTCTGTTGAGTTTGCAGGTTCTGTATAATCTTCACTTACCAAGTCATAGTCTTCAAGTGACTAAGAAAAATAGTACTTCTTGGTAGCAATATAATGGAGAGAGAATGAGCTAAGAAAGGGTTAATTCTTAGCCAGAAAAGGGGGTTTGGGACAAATTAAGGAATTTTGGATTCAAAAATGGTTGAACATTCACCTATACAAAATAGCCAAAGTAGGCAAATACATAGACAAAGCAGATTACTAGTTGCTGGGCGCTGGGAGTTTGCTGTCAAATGGCAGGGACTGCTATGGGTCTGTTTTTAAGACTTGTTTTTTTTTTTTTTTTAAAGATTTTATTTAAGTAGGGACACCTGGGCGACTCAGTCGGTTAGGCATCTGCCTTCAGCTCGGGTCGTGATCCCCAGGTCCTGGAATTGAGTCCCACATCGGGCTCCTTGCTCAGCAGGGAGGCTGCTTCTTCCTCTGCCTGCCATTCCCCCTGCTTGTGTGTGCGCGTGTGAGTGCTCTCTTGCTCTCTCTCTAGCAAATGAAGAATATAAATAAATAAATTCTTTCTTCTTAAAAAACAAAACCAAAACAAAGCAAAAATGGTTGAACATATGACATAAATAACAGCAACATCTTCTAGGACTTACCAAAAACATCTAGTATTTGCCCCAGCCAGAACAAAAACTACTCATTAAATGAGATAAAATATTAATAAAGATGGAATAGGTTGTAAAGGTATGTAACTATGCCAAGGACAGAAGACTCTGAATGGAAGTGTGATTTAGATAAAGCTAGGAGACACAGGTACAAACACTTCTAGGAAACGCAAGAGAGTTGGATGGCGTGAGGGGGATTATTGAATCAGCCTTATCAAGAATGAAAGCAAAAAAAAAAAAAAAAGAATTAGGACTGGTGAAAGGATTTCAAAAAGCAGTTTTCTTGGCTTAATAGGAAGTTTGCAGGAGTCTCTTACTCTAAAATAGGGTTTTAAGGATGAACTTGTGCTCAAAGACCAAATAAATGTTCCCTGGAAGAAACAGTCTATGGGGTCATAGGACATGTGTACTAGATATCCACAAACATCATCTTTCCTTTGATTCTGGAGCTCCAGATAAAGTCACAGTTACTAAGACTAGAGAAATAAAGAAATGTGATATCATCTAAATTTATGAAGACTGGGGTAGCTATGAAAACAGGCTCAAAAGTCAGATGGTCTGGGGGTGCCTGGAAGGCTCAGTCTGTAGAGCATGTAACTCTTGATCTTGGGGTCCTGAGTTCAAACCCCACATGCAGAGTTTACTTTAAAAAAAAAAAACAAAACAACTCAGACAGTCTGGTTCAAATCTTGCTCCTCCCCTTCCTGGCTATATAAATTAAAATTATTAGGCTCCCTAAATCCCAGTTTTATAACTGAGGTAACAAGTACTTATCTTAAGGGTTGAATGTGAGGATTATATGAGATAAAACATAAAAAGCATTTAATATGGAATTTGGAATCACATAAGTGTTTAATAAACGTTGGCTATTATTCTCATTTTCTTTTATTTTTTTTTTAAAGTAATCTCTACACCCAAGGTGGGGCTTGAACTCATGACCCCGAGATCAAGAACTGCATGCTCTATGGATGGAACTAGAGGGTATTATGCTAAGTGAAATAAGTCAATCAGAGAATGACAATTATCATATGATCTCACTGATATGTGGAATTTCAGAAACAAGGCAGAGGATCATAGGGGAAGACAGGAAAAAATGAAACAAGATGAAACCAGAGAGAGACACAAACCATAAGAGACTCTTAATCTCAGGAAACAAACTGAGGGTTGCTGGAGTGGAGGGGTGTGGGGGGATGGGGGGGCTGGGTAATGGACATTGGGGAGGGTACATGCTATGGTGAGCACTGTGTATTATGTAAGACTGATGAATCACACACCTGTACCCCTGAAACAAATACATTATATGTTAATAATAAAAAAAAATTGCATGCTCTACCAACTGAGCCAGGCAGGCACCCCTATTATTCTCATTTTCTTTTTTCTTTTTTTTTTTTTTTTAAAGATTTTATTTATTTATTTGACAGAGATAGCGAGAGCAGGAACACAAGCAAGGGGAGTGGGAGAGGGAGAAACAGGCCTCCTGCCGAGCAGGGAGCCCGATGCGGGGCTCGATCCCAGGACCCTGGGATCATGACCTGAGCTGAAGGCAGACGCTTAACGACTGAGCCACCCAGGCGCCCCTATTCTCATTTTCATTGAGGAACTATAATAGGGTTGAAAAATCACTCCTGTAAAGAATTAGGAAGAGCGTGAACAGGTTACTTATTTCTAACAATACCACGTTTAGGGTAATACTGTAAAGTAGCTTTACTCCTATAAAAAATTATGAAGACCCTGAAGGGGTCACTTATTTCTAACTATATCACATATTAGGGTGATTACTATATAGCGGTATTCACGAACAAGGACAGGCGCTCAAAAAGGTCTTAAGACCTTCTACAGTATGAAGCAGTAATCAGAAGCACAGACCCTAGAGTCAAACAGGACTGGGTTGATGGAGCTCTTTTCATTTAAGAGCTTTGTGTCTTTGGACAATTTATACAAGCTATCTGTACCTCAGCTTTCCCATCTGTAAAATGAGAAAAATTATCGTAGCTGTTTCATAGGACTACTGGGAAGAATAAGTGACATGCTGCATACAAAGTTCTTAGCAGGGCCTTGTTCCATAATAAGCAATAAATGTCTGCTATCTGATACTATTATCATCCTCATCATCAGCCCTTTTGACTATCAAAGCTCTAACTCTGTGATGTGAGAAATGTTGCTGTTATGACCAATGTACCAAGACAAGCCCCAAACCATATATGAATCAGAATATCTTCTATTTAATCAATTAATCATGTCCTGATCCAAAGTGCTAAAACAATTTGACATTATAAATAATCAGATCTTTGCAGTTATAAAAAAAGGATAATCTCAGCGGTTAAGCTTTTTCATATATTTCCACTTTAATTTTTTCTCAACACTCCAAAGCTCATTCAAATTTGGTATATTAATCTATTCTTTTCAATTTAAAAATACAATAGAAAATAAAATTATACAACATACCTTCCATTTCCTGGAATAATAATTTTATAAAATTAATGCAAGTGTTTTAGATACACTAGAAATTGTGCTATCAATATCAGACATGTCCTATTAATTTTCCTTAAGTATTTCTATTGCACAATTGAGAGAATACCACAGTATTTTTATAGCTAAATTCATTTGCATATCACCTGATTCTTCAGCTGGTTAAGTGTTTGTCTCAAACTATCTGTTGTCATTTGGTTATTTTTAAAAAACTCAGCCACTGCTGTATTCAAAATTATTTTATAATCATCTTTGTTTACTTCTTGTAGGCAAGCAAGGTGTTGCAGACAGGCATCATAATTTCCAGCCTAAGACAAAAAAACAGACAAAATTATTTATCAGCTTTAAAACTATACATTCATTTCCAAATATATTTCACTCTTCATTGAAAAACTCTTTAAAGGGGTGCCTCGGTGGCTCAGTCAGTTAAGTGTCTGCTTTCAGCTCAGGTCATGATCCCAGGGTCCTAGGATCGAGCTCCACATCAGGCTCCCCTGCTTCTCCCTCTGCCTGCCACTCCCCCTGCTTGTGCTCTCTCTGACAAATAAAGACTTAAGAAAAAAAGACTCTTTAAAAAGACCTACAACAACAAAAAAAAAGGAAAGAAAAATAAAAGGACATACAAATCCCCTACTAATTAAAGTGACTAGATGAAGCAATATTCATATCAATTAAGAAACTGGGATATGTCAATTATATCTCAATAAAGCTGGAAAAAAAATTGTAGATATTTCCTAAGACTCAAACTCTAACACCAATACTTGTATAAGACACATACATAGACACACAGGTATACCATATATCTCTATACATGTATAAAACAACATGCTATATACACACAAACATGTATGTATATAGTTGTATATTGCTAGTAGGACATAGTAGCTGACACTGGCCAAGAAAGGTAATATGATTAATTATTCTAATTTTTAATTTCCAGTAAATACACTTGGAATACCCAAGTATCAAATTCCTTTTTTTAAAAAGATTTATTTATTTATTTATTTATTTATGTATGTATGTATGTATGTATGTATGTATGTATTTATTTGACAGAGACACATTGAGAGAGGGAACATAAGCAGGGGGAGTGGGAGAGGGAGAAGCAGGCTTCCAGCTGATTATGGAGCCCGACATGGGGCTCGATCCCAGGACCCTGGGATCATGACCCGAGCCGAAGGCAGATGCTTAATGAATGAGCCACCCAGGCGCCCAGTATCAAATTCTTCTGCATACATGTAACTTGATAATCAAATAAGGTTTTTTTTCATATTGTTTAATGTCAGAGAAGTTAAAGTTTTGACAAGAAACCTTTGGAGTTCCATTTTTTTTTTTTTTAAAGATTTTATTTATTTATTTGAGAGAGAGAATGAGAGAGAGAGCAGGAGAGGGAGGAGTGTCAGAGGGAGAAGCAGACTCCCTGCCGAGCAGGGAGCCCGATGCGGGACTAGATCCTGGGACTCCAGGATCATCACCTGAGCCAAAGGCAGTCGCTTAACCAACTGAGCCACCCAGGCGCCCCTGGAGTTCCATTTTAAAGCATATTCAAGAAAAAGAACTGAATAAAGCAGTGAATTGAAAAGAGTGACCCACATATTTACAAATCTAAGTTTTAAAGACTTTTTTTTTAAAGATTTTATTTTTTTATTTGACAGAGAGAGACAGCG